>NC_088223.1:11935547-12045547 GCF_036934945.1 Oncorhynchus masou masou
GCAATGACCTAATATTTTATCCATAACTTACTTGTACTTTGGAGTTGTGTGGTAAACATGAATTATGTGTTTAGTAAACATTTATTATGTGTAATAAACATACAGAATGGGAAGACTTTCCTGTGTTTCGAGTGTTTTTTATGTCAATGATTTGGCCAAATTTGAGGCACGTTTAGCAACCTTTCTAAACAGTCTTTGAGACAGAGTACACGGAGACGAAGACATTTATTGACCAATCAGGTGCAAGTGGCCAGAGACAGCTTGTGCTGCGCATGCGCATGATGGCTCTTCCTGGATCAATAACAACAGAAACAGCAGCATCGCGAATCATCACTCAGAATAACTTGGTTGGAGAGAAAGAAAGGAAGGATGGTGGGTAGTCGAGAAGGAAAATAATGAAATAATATTCTGCCAGTGTGAATGTTTGGATGTCCGACTGGTGACCAAGTGAATCGATGGTGGTGTAAGTAGTAGATTGATAGCTAGCTAATTAACGTTAGATTCTATCAGCTAGATGCTGTATCATTAGCTAGCTTGTTAGCTAACGTTAGCTGTTTTAGACAGTTGTAGCTAGGTAGTTTTAATGATTTAACAACACTAAATGGAGAGGCCAACAACGATGTACTCTCTATGTATCTAGCTACCTAGCTCTTACCATTTAAACCATACAACAACAACAAAAAATGCCCCAAAAATAAACAGTCCTGGCATCAGCTTGAACCAGCCTAACTTGGCATCACATCCAGATATCCACATCAGCCAGTTATGTAGCAGAACGGCGGTGGGTAACTAGCTAGCTATGTAGCTAGCTAACGATGACCAACGGCATATAGACAGAAATACATGGCTCCGGCTATGATTATAATTCTTAGTTAGTCACTAGCCAACAAGTGCTAGCCTGTTGAAAGAGCCAGAGACCAAGGAATAAAGCAATTAGCCAGGCTAGGCTACATGGGGGAGTGGAGTTTATTCAGCTACATGGTGTGTTGCCTGGACACAACCATATACACGATCAGACAGGGTCTTTGTGGTTTTTAGCTAGCTAGCTAACCCTTATGTTGAGCCTGATCCTTAAACCTCAACCCTGGAGAAGGCACTGCGTTGCCGAAACGTTGGTTGCTATACCCATTAAACTTTTGGGAACATAATTAGAGTCTGCGACTTTCTTTATTTCTTTATAGAGTCTGACACTTAGCACACTGTGTATCGTTCTTGGGATTTCATCCATGGTGTGAAAATTGAAGTAGCTACGTGTGTTGGGCCAACTTCACCATGATAAGCTTATGAGCACTGTGTTATAAATGCTATGTTATGAACACTTGTAAGCTATGTACACCATGCCACCAAAAGCAAGTGGTTGTTATGGTTGATCATTTTTGGCAATTGTAAACTGTGATTTGCTTTGAATCCATGTCAGGATGTTGTAATGCTGTTGACATGAGAAGAGGGAGGTAGAGAGGAGAGGGAGGTGGAGAGAAGGGGAGAGGGAGATGGAGAGAAGGGGAGATGAAGAGAAAAGGAGAGGGAGAAGGGGAGAGAAGAGGAGCGGGAGATGGAGAGAAGAGGAGCGGGAGATGGAGAGAAGGGGAGCAGGAGATGGAGAGAAAAGGAGAGGGAGATGGAGAGAAAAGGAGATGGAGAGAAGGGGAGAGGGAGATGGAGAGAAGGGGAGAGGGAGAGAAGGGGAGAGGGAGAGAAGGGGAGAGGGAGAGAAGGAGAGAAGGGGAGAGGGAGAGAAGGGGAGAGGGAGATGGGGAGAGAGAGGGAGAGAAGGGGAGAGGGAGAGAAGGGGAGATGGGGAGGGGGAGAGGGAGAGAAGGAGAGAAGGGGAGGGGAGAGAAGGGGAGAGGGAGAGAAGGGGAGGGGGAGATGGAGAGAAGGGGAGAGGGAGAGAAGGGGAGATGGGGAGGGGGAGAGGGAGAGAAGGGGAGATGGAGAGAAGGGGAGATGGAGATGGAGAGAAGGGGAGAGGGAGAGAAGGGGAGAGGGAGAGAAGGGGAGAGGGAGAGAAGGGGAGATGGAGAGAAGGGGAGAGGGAGAGAAGGGGAGATAGGGAGATGGAGAGAAGGGGAGATGGAGAGGAGAGGAAGATGGAGAGAAGGGGAGAGGGAGAGAAGGGGAGAGGGAGAGAAGGGGAGATGGAGAGAAGGGGAGAGGGAGAGAAGGGGAGATGGGGAGAGGGAGATGGAGAGAAGGGGAGATGGAGAGAAGGGGAGAGGGAGATGGAGAGAAAGGGAGAAGGGGAGAGGGTGGTGAAGTGTGTGCTGGAATCAACTGAACCTGTGTGGAGCTGAGAGTAGAGCAGACAGCGTGACCTGTTAACTATCAGTACCCCCCCCCCCCTCTGTTGTAAATGTATTAAAAATTAAAAACATAAATACTTTATTTACATAACTATGCAGACAATTTGCTATGAGTCTCGAAATTGAGCTCAGGTGCACACACACACACACCGTGATATGCTCCAGGGAGACAGTGTGGAGTGACAAAGGGAGAGGGAAGAAGAGAGAGTTCTAGTGTGTTAGCAGTCTGACCCCTGGGAGAAGATGACAGAGAGTTCCAGTGTGTTAGCAGTCTGACCCCTGGGGGGAGATGACAGAGAGTTCCAGTGTGTTAGCAGTCTGGGGGGACATGACAGAGAGTTCCAGTGTGTTAGCAGTCTGACCCCTGGGGGGACATGACAGAGAGTTCCAGTGTGTTAGCAGTCTGACCCCTGGGGGGAGATGACAGAGAGTTCCAGTGTTTTAGCAGTCTGACCTTTGAGGCAAAAAGGGTAAAGTCAGAGTTTAATTCAGAATGAGAAAAGCTGAGAAATGGAGAGTTGAAAAAAAAGTAATGTTTGTGAAAGATTCGGTGAAGTGGTGAAAGACGACGATAGAAGCTATGTTATGTGCGACGATTGTGAGGCACTATACAAATTTGACAGTCACAAGACGGGTACTTTAAATATGGCACTTCAAGTGAACTGAACCTCTCACATAGTCTAATTGACTCCTGCTGAATTAAACATTTATTGCAGTAATATGATACACCAAATGTACATTTTGATTCGGGAACAGGACTGGAGAAATATTATTTATTTATTTCAATATCTTGAGAGAATAAGAATGCAAAATAGGGACTGTCTGTGTAGGGACCTTCTGTAAAGACACTATCTTAATCAGTATCATAAGCTGAGTTTACATACACTTAGGTTGGAGTCATTAGAACTAGTTTACATACACTTAGGTTGGAGTCATTAAAACTAGTTTACATACACTTAGGTTGGAGTCATTAAAACTAGTTTACATACACTTAGGTTGGAGTCATTAAAACCCGTTTACATACACTTAGGTTGGAGTCATTAAAACTAGTTTACATACACTTAGGTTGGAGTCATTAAAACTAGTTTACATACACTTAGGTTGGAGTCATTAAAACTAGTTTACATCCACTTAGGTTGGAGTCATTAAAACTAGTTTACATACACTTAGGTTGGAGTCATTAAAACTAGTTTACATCCACTTAGGTTGGAGTCATTAAAACTAGTTTACATACACTTAGGTTGGAGTCATTAAAACTAGTTTACATACACTTAGGTTGGAGTCATTAAAACTAGTTTACATAGACTTAGGTTGGAGTCATTAAAACTAGTTTACATACACTTAGGTTGGAGTCATTAAAACCCGTTTTTCAACCACTCCACACATTTCTTGTTAACAAACTATAGTTTTGGCAAGTCGATTAGGACATCTACTTTGTACATGACACAAGTCATTTTTCCATCAATTGTTTACAGACAGATTATTTCACTTATAATTCACTGTATCACAATTCAAGTGAGTCAGAAGTTTACATACACTAAGTTGACTGTGCCTTTAATCGGCTTGGAAAATTACAGAAAATTATGTCATGGCTTTAGAAGCTTCTGATAGGCTAATTGACATCATTTGAGTCAATTGGAGGTGTACTTGTGGATGTATTTCAAGGTCTACCTTCAAACTCAGTGCCTCTTTGCTTGACATCATGGGAAAATCAAAAGAAATCAGCCGAGACCTCAGAAAATAAATTGTAGACCTCCACAAGTCTGGTTCATTCTTGGGAGCAATTTCCAAATGCCCGAAGGTACCACATTCACCTGTACAAACAATAGTACACAAGTATAAACACCATGGGACCACGCAGCCGTCATACCGCTCAGGAAGGAGACGCGTTCTGTCTCCTAGAGATGAACGTACTTTGGTGTGAAAAGTGCAAATCAATCCCAGAACAAAGGACCTTGTGAAGATGCTGGAGGAAACAGGTACAAAAGTGTCTATATCCACAGTAAAACTAGTCCTATATCGACATAACCTGAAAGGCCGCTCAGCAAGGAAGTTGCTGCTCTAAAACCGCCATAGTCATGGGTGAACAAGGAGTACAGTAGGTGACTAAGCACGCACCTGTTACTATCTATTATCTATGCTTTACCACTACCTATAGTACACTGCTGTTACTATCTATTATCTATCCTTTACCCCTACCTACAGTATACTGCTGTTACTGTCTATTATCTATCCTTTACCCCTACCTACAGTATACTGCTGTTACTATCTATTATCTATCCTTTACCCCTACCTACAGTATACTGCTGTTACTGTCTATTATCTATCCTTTACCCCTACCTACAGTATACTGCTGTTACTGTCTATTATCTATCATTTACCCCTACCTACAGTATACTGCTGTTACTGTCTATTATCTATCATTTACCCCTACCTACAGTATACTGCTGTTACTGTCTATTATCTATCATTTACCCCTACCTACAGTATACTGCTGTTACTGTCTATTATCTATCCTTTACCCCTACCTACAGTATACTGCTGTTACTGTTTATTATCTATCCTTTACCCCTACCTACAGTATACTGCTGTTACTGTCTATTATCTATCCTTTACCCCTACCTACAGTATACTGCTGTTACTGTCTATTATCTGTCCTTTACCCCTACCTACAGTATACTGCTGTTACTGTCTATTATCTATCCTGTTGTCTAGTCACTTTACAAGATTATAATATAAATTCTGAAATAATGTATTTAATTCTAATAAGCCATGTTGTTCTACTTAATAAAAGTAGTGATTGGATTTAGAAATCCTACAGAAAAGGCAATCATGAGCGATTGCCAATAAATGTATTGCCTTGAAATGGGAATCGGATTCCACCCTGCCAGTCGCAATGTGGCTATCGGAAGTTAATAGTTCTATCCCTTTGGAGAAAATCACTTACTGCTTGAGGAATAAGTTAAAGACATTTTACAGAATTTGGCAACCTTTTATTGACTATATGGAGAATCTCCCCCCACATCTCATTGATTGAATCTATATACAGTGGGGCAAAAAAGTATTTAAGTTCTCCCACTTAAAAAGATGAGTGAGGCCTGTAATTTTCATCATAGGAATCACTTCACCTATGACAGACAAAATGAGAAAAACAAATCCAGAAAATCACATTGTAGGATTTGTAATGAATTTATTTGCAAATGATGGTGGAAAATACCCTTTGTTGGCAATGACAGAGGTCAAACGTTTTCTGTAAGTCTTCACAAGGTTTTCACACACTGTTGCTGGTATTTTGGCCCATTCCTCCATGCAGATCTCCTCTAGAGCAGTGATGTTTTGGGGCTGTTGCTGGGCAACACAGACTTTCAACTCCCTCCAAAGATTTTCTATGGGGTTGAGATCTGGAGACTGGCTAGGCCACTCCAGGACCTTGAAATGCTTCTTACGAAGCCACTCCTTCATTGCCCGGGCGGTGTGTTTGGGATCATTGTCATGCTGAAAGACCCAGCCACGTTTCATCTTCAATGTCCTTGCTGATGGAAGGAGGTTTTCACTCAAAATCTCACGATACATGGCCCCATTTATTCTTTCCTTTACACGGATCAGTTGTCCTGGTCCCTTTGCAGAAAAACAGCCCCAAAGCATGATGTTTCCACCCCAATGCTTCACAGTAGGTATGGTGTTCTTTGGATGCAACTCAGCATTCTTTGTCCTCCAAACACGACGAGTTGAGTTTTTATTAAATCTAAAAATCTGTCAGAATTTTGGGAAAACCTTGCAAAATACTTCAAATATATAATATGTTACAATTGTAATGATAACAAGACCACTGAAATTATTGTTATTTGTTTTTATTCTTGTTGCCAAGTACTTCATACACAAACAAAAATTCCAAAATTCTATACTGAAATTACAATTTTTTCTGATTGAATTCAACTATCTTATTAAAACATTAACCCTAGTGAATAACAACAAGAATAACATCTTCCTGAATCATAATAAGATTTTTTCAGAGTGAATACAATTGCACTAAAATTGTTTATTTTTTTGTATTATTTTATTGATATTTTTTGTATGTTTGAGTATTTTCTTGTTAATACCTGTGTTTTGTTTTGTTAGACATGTTTGATGTAGCAATATAAGTCGATTTTTGTATCATGAATTTAAAAAATAAATAAATTGAAAACCACCCCGGAAAAAAAATAAAAGACTGAATCTTTACTGTCATGCATTTATATTAACCACTAGAAGGCAATGTTCACCTATCTTTCTTTTTGCATTTCCTGGTTCAGTCGCGTTTTTATGACGTCGGTGATCCTGCAACGAAAACGTATTTCATACAGCGGCGGCCTGTGATCCCACTTGTACGCTGTAATTATTTTGTTTTGTCTGTGGAGGATTTGTCTGTAACCCATCACCAACATGAAACTCGTACGGTAAGCATATTCTAAAAATCAATCTTTAGTCTTATGCTTCAATGCAAGGTGAAAAATATGGGGTTGAGTAGCTGGATTGATTTAGATTTAGAGTGCGAGTTTGTTCGCTGAAAGTAGTCAACGTTAGTTGATGTGATTACATGAGAGATATGCAAAAGCGACTAGCTTAGTTATTCTTTGTTATATAATGAACGGGCTTTCAACCGCGAAAATAATATGCAACACGATCGTACGACTGCCTTTGAACTACCTGGCGACTTTCTATACGCCACTGTTATCTGCTAACCACAGATGTGCTAACGTGCTATTGACGTTAGCTTGCTAACAGTAAGATAGAAAACCACAGTGCAGGAAGGGCCCTGGATGGTTTCCCACCAACAATAGTTCATAACAATGTTGTGCTCTTGTCTAATGTTCTGGTTGGTGTTCATCTTTCTCATTAGTTTTGGACATTGCACACAGTAAACTAAGTAGCTACTTACCACTTGCTTCGTCCCGCAACGAGCCAACATTGTTTAGACTGATGGCTCGTTGCGGGAGCTTCCGTAGCCTGGCGTACTTGATCAACCCAATCTAAACTACTCAGTTTCACCAAAATACTTACGCGTCGGGTTCAATGTGTCCTTAGCTATCAAATAAGCGTTTTAAACACGTTTTTATCCAGGGTCTTCCATTTTCCGCCTGTAGAAGTGGGAGAACTTGGTACCCTACTGAGTGATCTAGATTGGCCTACAGGCGAAAAATAAGGGACCCTGGATAAAAACGTGTTTTTAAACCCGATTCTGTCAAAACAATGGCTGGTTAAGTTAGTAAGAGATTCACATCTTGATGAAACAGCATTTCTTGTAACATTATCTCTACTCATAACCAAGCTGTTTCTTTCCCCCTCCTGTAGTTTTTTGATGAAACTCAGCCATGAGACTGTGACCATTGAGCTGAAGAATGGAACCCAGGTCCATGGGACGATCACGGGTAGGGACCATGTCCCCTCATGTCTGGCTGAACAATGGCTACACCTCCACTTAGGACTATTGAGATGCAAACAAGGACAAAAGTCAAGTTTAGGCTGCTGTAGCTGCTCAGTCCAAACAATGTTTACTATTGTAGCCTGTTGTCCCAAGTGATGTTTTTATTAGGAAACTCTCCACGGTTAGATTAAAGTTGATGTTTTATGTTGGCGCTCTTTGTCAGACACCTATGAGTAAGGGTAGATGTGAATGAGAGTGCATTACCATAACATTAACGATTGTCATTAACTGTGTGCCTCAGGTGTGGACGTGAGTATGAACACTCACCTGAAGGCGGTGAAGATGACTCTGAAGAACCGCGAGCCCACCCAGCTGGAGAGCCTCAGTATCCGTGGCAACAACATCAGATACTTCATCCTGCCGGACAGTCTGCCACTGGACACCCTGCTGGTCGACATTGAACCCAAGGTCAAGTCCAAGAAGAGAGAGGCTGGTGAGTACACAAGGAGCCTGGGAGGAGGGGTGTGAGTCTGGTCAACATATCAGTGGAATATCGAAGGTTCCTGTCCTTGCCTCCCTCTGGGGATCAGAGGAAAATCGAGGAATACGTTTTAGATTCCACCAAAGTCAGCTCATTCCTGGTTCTTGAAAGCCAGTTCCACAGCATTTTTTTTCAGTGTTCTGTTCTAATCAGGGACTGAGTTACCAGGTGTGCAATGAATTATCAGTTAGAAGAGCGACCCAACAGGTTCTGGCCCTTGTAGAATCAGTTTAGTTCTCCTGGTATAGACTGAAGGCTTTTGTGCCAGCCCAGAACCAACACAGCAGAGTTGGCTAGCCAAAGACTTTCTGGTGAATTCAGTCAGGTGTTAGGTCGTTTGGCTGTAACTGAAACCTGTACTCACTACAGCGGTTCAGGGCCAAGAGCAAAGACCACGTCTGTTAAACTACTAGTTGAGGTATGTTGTAACTAGTTCAAATCAAACTTTATTTACACAGCCAAATTTCGGACATGGAATGCAACGTGGAAAAAGGAATTTAAATAAAAGCTGAAACATTTTACTACTAGAAAAAAACTAAAGACTGAAAAACCGAATAACTAGAAAGCAAAGCTACAAATATTTATTTTAAGATCTCTTTTAAATATGTCCACAGTCCCCCCCCCCCCCCCCGGTTCTCTGGCAGACTATTCCAGAGGCTGGGGGCATGGTAACTAAAGGCTGGCTCTCCATGCCTCTTGGTCCCAGGCTTAAAAGGCCAGAGAACCTGAGGGACCTAATATGTCCACAGTCCCCCTCCCCCCCTTCGGTTCTTAACTTAAAATCATGTCTGACATGTATTGTGGTGCACAATTGTGGATTGATTTAAAAACCAATAGAAGAATCTTAAAATGAATTCTAAAACTCACAGGCAGTTAGTTTGGATACTTTAAAACCGAGAGAGCATTCCAGCAGTCAAGTCTGCTTGTGTGGATGAGTTCTCTGTACCAGCCTGAGTGTGAACTGGCCACGCCGTGGCAATGTTCCTCAAGTGATAATAAGCTTTTTTGTTCACATTCCTAATTTGATTAGAAATTTAGTTCATAGTCTAAAATAACACCTAGGTTTTTTACCTGGTGTTTTATCGCCTGTGAATTAAAATGTGCTACACAGATTCTCTCTGTGATTTGGCTCCAACAACAAGTAACTTGTCTTGATTTAGCTGGATGAAGTTGTGATCCCATCCAAAGTATTTAAATTGCTAATACAGTCTAAATTCATCTGTGGCGCTAAAATCCTCTGACACAGAAATGTAAAAGTTGTGTATCGTCTGTGTAGCAGGGAAGATCAATGCTGTGCTTTCTGATAATGCTACAGGGATGTGTGTGTCAGTCAAGAGTTAGGACACACCTACTCATGTTTTTTCTTTATTTTTTACTATTTTCTACATTGGAGAATAATAGTAAAGACATCAACTATGAAATAACACATATGGAATCATCGAGTGACCAAAGTGTCAAATAAATTGAAATATATTTTAGATTCAAAGTAGCCACCCTGCCTTTGACAGCTTTGTACACTCTTGGCATTCTCTCAACAAGCTTCACCTGGAATGATTTTCCAACAGTCTTGAAGGAGTTCCCACAAATGCTGAGCACTTGTTGGCTGCTTTTCCTTCCCTCTGTTGTCCAACTCATCCCAAACCATCTAAATTGGGTTTAGGTCAGGTGATTGTGGTGGCAAGGTGATCTGCTGCAGCACTCCATCACTCTCCTTGGTCAAATCGCCCTGACACATCCTGATAGTCCCACTAAGCGCGAAACCAGATGGAATGGCGTATCGCTGCAGAATGTTGTAGTAGCCATGCAGGTTAAGTGTGCATTGAATTCAAAATAAATTGGTGACACCAGCGACGCACCATCCCACCACCTCCTCCATGCTTCACGGTGGGAACCAAACATGCGGAGATCATCCGTTCACCTACTCGGCGTCTCACAAAGACACGGTGGTTGGAACCAAAAATCTCTAATTTGGACTCCAGACCAAAGGACAAATTTTCCACCGGTCTATCAGTTGCTCGTGTTTCTTGGCCCAAGCAAGTCTTCTTATTATTGGTGTCCTTTAGTAGTGGTTTCTTTGCAGCAATTTGACCATGAAGGCCTGATTTACGCAGTCTCCTCTGAACAGTTGATGTTGATGTCTCTGTACTCTGTGAAGCATTTATTTGTGCTGCATTTTCTGAAGGCTGGTAACTCTAATGAACTTATCCTCAGCAGCAAAGGTAACTGGGTCTTCCATTCATGTGGAGGTCCTCATGAGATCCAGTTTCATCATAGCGCTTGATGGTTTTTGCGACTGCACTTGAAGAAACTTTCTTGACATTTTCCGTGTTGACTGACCTTCATGTCTTAAAGTAATGATGGACTGTCATTCCTCTTTGCTTATTTGTGCTGTTCTTGCAATATGGACTTGATCTTTTACCAAATAGGGTTATCTTCTGTGTACCACCCCTACTTTGTCACAACACAACTGATTGGCTCAAACGCATTAAGAAGAAAAAAAATTGCACAAATTTAAATTTTAAGAAGGCACACCTGTTACTTGAAATGTATTCCAGGTGACTATCTCGTGAAGCTGGTTGACAGAATGCTATGAGTGCAAAGCTGTCATTGCGGCACAGTGTGGCTTCTTTAAAGAATCTCAAATATAAAATATTTTGATTTGTTTAACACTTTTTTTTTTTGGGTTACTACATGATTCCATATGTGTTATTTCATAGTTTTGATGTCGTCACTATTATTCTACAATGTAGGAATACAAAACAATAAAGCAAACCCCTGGAATGACTAGGTGTACAAACTTCTGACCGGTACAGTGTGTATATAAACAGTGCCGGACCCAAAATCAAACCTTGTGGAGCGTCTCGTGTCCTTAGGATTTTCTTGATGTTCACCAATTGTGACCAAAAACACACTACCTGTTAAATAGATTCTAAACCAATTTTAGACATGGACCGGAGAGGCCCAACCCACCTCTCCAGTCTGTCCAGAAGGACATCATGGTCAACAGTGTCAAATGCAGCACTTAAATCCAAGAGTTTGCCAGACTTGTTTGGCATCTGTGTTGGCTCTAAGATAATTTACTGCTTTAACTAAGGATTGTGCTGTGGTAGGCATGGGAACAAGATTAGAATGTTTTTTTGTTGTTTTTGTTGTTTTTTTTAATGTCATTTAAGAAAAATATTTTTGCTATTTGAACACCAATTTCTCCTGAATTTTGCTTAAAAATTTAACAATGATGGTGGCCACTGTTCCTGGGGACCTTCAATGCTGTAGAAATGTTTTGGTTCCCTTCCCCGGATCGGTTCCTCGACACCATGTCTCGGAGCTCTACGGAGAATTGTTTCAACCTTCATGGCTTGGTTTTTGCTCTGACATGCCCCGTCAACTGTGGGACCTTGTGTAGACAGGTGTGTGGCTTTCCAAATCATGTCCAATCAATTGAATTTACCACATGTGGACTCCAATTAAGTTGTAGAAACATCTCAAGGATCATCAATGGAAACAGGATATATCTGAGCTCCATTTCGATTCTCATAGCAAAGGGTCTGAATACTTAATATAAATAAGGTATTTCTGTTTTATTTTTATTAACTTGCAAAAACATTCTACCCTGTTTCCGTTTTTGTTTGCTGAGGATGTTTTTATTTAAGCCTTATTCTAAAACAGATATCTTAACAAAAATGTGGAAAAGGTCAAGTGGTCTGAATGCTTTCTGAAGGCACTGTATATATTGATGATTTATAAATCCAGGCACATTTAACAGGTAGGCTGTTGATTATAGGCCTAATTTAAGATGCCATTTCACCCATATTCTTCGACAATTAAGGAAAGGACTGTTTTCACGTGTCTTACCTCCACTGCTGCCTCCACAGCATTGTTCTCAACGCCGATATGCTGGTTTACCTTGCTATTATGCACATAACTAGGAAAAGGCGACAATTCAACATCGCACTGTTTCAGAACCGCGGTCAGCAATCCCTATCCAACACCGGAGACAGTGCATTTGTTATTTAAAAAAAAAAGTGTTTTTGTATTTTATTAGTGTAGCGCCATTATGTAATATAACCATATACAATTTCAGTTGCACGTCTTAGTGATGGACTGTACCATCCCCGCGGCCTCCACAATGGATTAGTCCACTCAGACAGACGCGAATCAGACTGGTGTGGTGTAGGTTACTGCTTGACTAAAAGAATCTCGGTTTACCAACCGCTTGTCGACTAAATGGAGTCGGCCTTACATCCTTCTGATGATGCCATGACTGAGTTCTCTCCTTCAAAAGATTTGCTTCATCAGACTTAAATCAAAACTGGCAATCCCGCCTAATGTATTGATGAGGCAAATGCTGTTCAGTCAGCGACCTCTCCCAACAAGACCCAAAGGAATAGGAGAGTCTAGACATTTGGGATGTGTAACTCGGCTCTAATAATTTCTTCCCTCGCTCTTTCTCTCCCCCTCTCTTCAATCTCTCTCCAGTGGCTGGTCGTGGAAGGGGCAGAGGAAGAGGGCGTGGCAGGGGGAGGGGCCGAGGCAGGGGAGGGCCCAGGAGATGATCGCCATGACGACGCAGATGTCAGTCATGTCCTACTGTTTGTACAGCAACGTTTTTTTGTCACTTTTTTTCTCTCTCAGGAAACTTTTGTGAATCCTGAGCCATGTTTTTATTTTTTTCTTATTTTGTACATTAAAGATGTTTCACACGAACAGCAAATTAGGTGTCTGTGCTTTTATTGGCTTTCTTTAGTTGATGTGCACGTTGTGTAGTTCAGAACATGTCTGAGGCTTTATTCCAGAGGAATGTTTTTGGGCGGGCTGACTGGATCAAATCTTGTAAATGAATGCTAATGTTTCAGCTGCGTGAAAACATTACATTTGATCCTTTGTGCTAACCTCGTTCCACCATCTTGATCTCGGAAGCTTACAGGCCGGGTCAGGACGGTGGATGAGGCTAGTTTTATTCTTTGTTCATCAATAACACGTTTACCACAACCACCAGCTGGTAACCCATCCGTAGTGCTGCTGGTAAATACTGGGCCAGGATGGTAAAGATGTCAATGGATCACTTTTTGGTTGAATTCAGAACGGGCCGCAGGTCTTTGGAATGACATAGAGACAGTCGTGTTATTGTATCATGCCGATGAACTGTGTGTGGAGATGCGTTGCCCTGTTTAGATGACATTTTTTCAGGGTTAGAAAGGGAATTAGGATATGACTAAGGGAATATAGAAATAATATAGCGTTAGTGGGATTTGCACGAAACTAAAACATAAACACAACATGTAATGTTTCGTGAGCTGAAGTGAAACGTACCAGAAATGTTCCATACGCACAAAAAGCTTCTCTCCAATTTTGTACATCCCTGTTAGTGAGTATTTCTCCTATGCCAAGATAATCTATCCAACTGACAGGTGTGCATATCAAGAAGCTGATTAATTAAACAGCATTATTCCTTTGTGCTGGGGACAATAAAAGGCCACTCTAACAATGACAACACCACAGATGTCTCAACTTTTGATAGTGTGCGATTGGCATGCTGACTGTAGGCATGTCCACCAGAGCTGTTGCTAGAGAATTTAATGTTGATTTCTCTACCATAAGCTGCCTCTGCCATTTTAGAATTTGACAGTACATCCAACTGGCCACACAACCGCAGAGCACTGTGGGTTAGCGGTTTGCTGATGTGAGCGGCGTGCCCCTGGTGGAGGTGGGCTTACGGTATGGACAACAATTGCATTTTATCGATGGCAATTGGAATGCACAGCGATAGCTTGACAAGATCCTGAGGCCCATTGTCGTGCCAATCATCCGCCACCATCGCCTCATGTTTCAGCATGGTAACGCACGGCCCCGTGTCGCAAGGATCTGTACACAATTCCTGGAAGCTGAAATTGTCCCAATTATTCAATTGCCTGCATACTCACCAGACATGTCACCCATTGGGTCAGTTTGGAGTGCCCTGAATTGACGTGTACAACAACATCTTCCAGTTCCCGCCAATATCCAGCAACTTAGCACAGCCATTGAAGAGTGGGACAACATTCCACAGGCCACAATTAACAGCCTGATCAACTCTATGCGAAGGAGATCTGTCACGCTGCATGAGGAAAATCGTGGTCACACCAGATACTGACTGGTGTGATCCACGCTCCTTTTTTTTATGGTATCTGTGACCAACCGATGCATATCTCTATTCCCAGTCGTGTGAAATCCATAGATGAGGGCCTAATGAATTGATTTCAAATGAATAATTTGACTAAAATTAACTGTACCTCAGTAAAGACTTTAAATTGTTAAATGTTGCAATTTATATTTTGGTAGTCTTTTTCAGCACTGCTCAAAAAACCAACAGGTTTAATTAAACTAAGATATTGAGTATTACATATTTTATAAACCTAGCTGTGACTGACATTTCTCCCGATGGCCAAATAATGTATACTGTAGCCATGAACACTCATAAGTCATGCACTATGCCTTAACTCAATGAGCCCCTTTTAGCCAATGAGATGAGCCGGACACACTAAGAATGCCGACTGCATGGGCGATGATGGGTTGTAAAAGTGTAAATGATTATATCACTATTTCACTTTTACATATTTTAACAGCTCTATTTATATGGTTTCAAGGCTGGCATTCTCGCATGAACCTGGTTGGTAACTTGCTTACTATCTCAAGGTTTTGGTCCAGACTCCAGCTGCGAAACACGGCTATATTTCAGTGCACCATCCGACTGAAGGTAATGGACAAGTAGGCGAGCTACGATTAGTTTGAATATTTCAGACTCTCCTGAGGTAGCTTGTAGGAGCTCACCAAGTAACGTGGAGTTTAACAATAACATAGAGTATATTAATTTCTCCAGTCCATATAACGAATAGAAGGGACAACAATAGAAATGGAATAATATTTTCCTCGCTTACGCAGTGAAAAATGGTCAGACTCCAGCCACACTAGTCATAGACTTCTTCCTGCACCGGAGCGCCAAGTCTAGGTCCAAAAGGCTCCTTAACAGCTTCTAACCCCAAGCCATAAGACTGCTGAACAGTTAATCAAATGGCTACCCGGACTATTTACATTTCCCCCCAAACCCCACGTTGCTGCTGCTCGCTGTGTATCTATGCATAGTCACTACAAATTGCCTTGACGAACCTGTACCCCCCAAACATTGACCCGGTACCCCCTGTATATAGCTTCGTTATTTTATTACTTTTAACTTTTTATTTAGTCAATATTTTCTTAACTGCATTGCTGGTTAAGGGCTTGTAAGTAAGCATTTCACGGTAAGGTCTGCACCTGTTGTATTCAGCGCACGTGACAAATAAAATGTGATTTGAAAAATGTGCCTGTCACAAAGGGTCTTTCTTTCCGTTTCCCATTCCTCCCCCATCCACTCTCCCAACCCCTGCAGGACTACACCTTGAATGAAGTGCCTTGCTCAAGGGCACATCTGCAGAGTTTTCACCTCGTCGGCTTGGGGATTTGTACCAGTGACGTTTCGATTACTGGCCCAGCGCTTTTTTGAACCGCTAGGCCACCTGCTGACCCTGCCTGTTCCTCCCCTGACCAAGAAAATAGTTTGCCGCTGAATCTAGTTGATGATCCAAATCAAATGTATTTATAAAGCTCTTCTTACATCAGCGGATATCTCAAAGTGCTGTACAGAAACCCAGCCTAAAACCCCAAACAGCAAGCAATGCAGGTGTAGAAGCACAGTGGCTAGGACAAACTCCCTAGAAAGGCCAGAACCTAGGAAGAAACCTAGAGAGGAACCAGGCTATGAGGTGGCCAGTCCTCTTCTGGTTGTGCCGGGTGGAGATAACAGAACATGGCCAAGATGTTCATCCCTATTGGGTTCTGGTCAAAAGTAGTGCACTCTGTAGGGTTTAGGGTGCCCAGACATGAAGACTGACATGAATTGGATGTGGGCTTGGAGAGATGACTGGTTCAATTGAAACAGGAGACACTAATGTATTTAAAAGGACATAAGGAGTGTGAATGAGTTACTTCAGAAATCAATTTGATACATTTTTATTCTTAGTTTCTTAAACCTCAGAAAGTTCTGATTCAGTAATATTAAAATATAGTACATATGTAATACCCATGATTTAAACATACATTAATGATATTGTGAACATATATATTCACTATATTTTTACAGTACATATTCTGGAGCTGATTTGTGCTTTAGTTCTTTATTCGATGAATTCAAGCTCTTATGCAAAATATACATTTCACAGTGAAGTCTGGAGTAAATCAAAAAGGTTTTAATTACCTGTATGCTCCCTTTAAATTGATTTTACACAACCACAGAAATCAAAACGAAGGGCAACAGAACATGCGATTTCATAATTGACATAAGTACAAATGAAGGTCAGAAGTAACTGCGTGTTTCAGCCACAGCACTCAGACCGTGTGTCTTACTACAGTAGAAACGGCTGTCTAAATACCCTCATTCTACACCGTTAAAATCAAACCCCATTAATCCATTGTTATAATAGCGTAATACTAACAATGAAGGTATCCACCCCTACCCACTAGAGTAGATCTGAGAGGAATATGAAGTCTCGCTGTGTGTCCATGCACCACCGTGTTCCTCAAGTCATCATCGTTCATCAGTGTCTTATATAAGCATGAGCAGCGTCCTCATTGTCAGTCAGCTGAAGTACAAGTCTATTGTGAGCATCTCTAAATGAGCATTCCAGGCATATTAGGGGTATCCTGGTGAGGCAAAAGAGTAGGCTGCACTTTACAGGCTAGGGTCGTCATTCTTCAAACACTGGTCAGACGTAGATATAAGTAGAGTAGATTCACGGACCAGCAGGTCAGCCGTAGATCTAGGTGAAGTAGATTCATGGGCCAGCATGTCATGAGGACGTAGATCTGGATGAAGTAGATTCATAGGCCAGCATGTCATGAAGAAGTAGATCTAGGTAAAGTAGAGTCATAGGCCAGCATGTCATGAGGAAGTAGATATGGATGAAGTAGATTCATAGGCCAGCATGTCATGAAGAAGTAGATCTAGGTAAAGTAGATTCATAGGCCAGCATGTCATGAAGAAGTAGATCTAGGTAAAGTAGATTTATAGGCCAGCATGAAGACGTAGATCTGGATGAACTAGGTAGATAGTAGACATGCCATGGATATCTGAAGCTTTAATCCGAGGGGTGCTCTGGACACGAACGATTCACCTCAAACCACTCGTCTATACACCTGAGAGCCAGAGAGAGAGGGAACCATGAGTAAAGTAACAGCATCTTACTGTGATCGTGTGTGTGTGTGTGTGTGGTTACCCTTTGTGGTAGATACAGAGACAGGGCAGTCGAGCGATGGTGTCTCCCTGCTCCATCTCGTCTAGACAGATGGCACACTCCTCACTATCCTTCTCCAGAACGTCCTCTGGGACAAAAGACACCACATTATCATCACCATCCTGACATCACTACCATGCTAGCCAATCAGAAGGCCAGACGGACAGGCAGACTAACAAGACATAACACACACACGCATACAGTCACACACTGACCGTTGTAGGCGAGTCGTGGCTTGGTGAGACACATGATCAGGTGGATCTCCATCTCATCTGACACCAAAAACTTACTGCACACAGGACAGTGGAACCCTGGGAAATATAGAACCGGACATGTCAGCGCTCACACACAAATAGGTCATAGGTCAACCATTGGTCAACCATTGGAGGACCACAAGGTCCTCTTCTTATCTGCCCAGCGAGGGGAGGGGGGGTGAGAACAGCCCAGCGTGGGGAGGGTGAGAACAGCCCAGCGAGGGAGGGGGTGAGAACAGCCCAGCGAGGGGGTGAGAACAGCCCAGCGAGGGGAGGGGGGGTGAGAACAGCCCAGCGAGGGGAGGGGGGGGCGAGAACAGCCCAGCGAGGGGAGGGGGAGTGAGAACAGCCCAGCGAGGGGAGGGGGGGGGTGAGAACAGCCCAGAGAGGGGAGGGGGTGTGAACAGCCCAGAGAGGGGAGGGGGTGAGAACAGCCCAGAGAGGGGAGGGGGTGAGAACAGCCCAGAGAGGGGAGGGGGTGAGAACAGCCCAGAGAGGGGAGGGGGGTGAGAACAGCCCAGAGAGGGGAGGGGGTGAGAACAGCCCAGAGAGGGGAGGGGGTGAGAACAGCCCAGAGAGGGGAGGGGGTGAGAACAGCCCAGAGAGGGGAGGGGGTGAGAACAGCCCAGCGAGGGGAGGGGGTGTGAGAACAGCCCAGCGAGGGGAGGGGGTGTGAGAACAGCCCAGCGAGGGGAGGGGGGTGTTGAGAACAGCCCAGCGTGGGGAGGGGGTGGTGAGAACAGCCCAGCGTGGGGAGGGGGTGGTGAGAACAGCCCAGCGAGGGGAGGGGGTGGTGAGAACAGCCCAGCGAGGGAGGGGGTGGTGAGAACAGCCCAGCGAGGGGAGGGGGTGGTGAGAACAGCCCAGCGAGGGGAGGGGGTGAGAACAGCCCAGCGAGGGGAGGGGGTGAGAACAGCCCAGCGAGGGGGGGTGAGAACAGCCCAGCGAGGGGAGGGGGGTGGTGAGAACAGCCCAGCGAGGGGAGGGGGGGTGGTGAGAACAGCCCAGCGAGGGGAGGGGGGTGAGAACAGCCCAGCGAGGGGAGGGGGTGAGAACAGCCCAGCGAGGGGAGGGGTGAGAACAGCCCAGCGAGGGAGGGGTGAGAACAGCCCAGCGAGGGGAGGGGGTGAGAACAGCCCAGCGAGGGGAGGGGGTGAGAACAGCCCAGCGAGGGGAGGGGGGTGAGAACAGCCCAGCGAGGGGAGGGGGGTGAGAACAGCCCAGCGAGGGGAGGGGGGTGAGAACAGCCCAGCGAGGGGAGGGGGGTGAGAACAGCCCAGCGAGGCGAGGGGGGTGAGAACAGCCCAGTGAGGCGAGGGGGTGAGAACAGCCCAGATTCCTTGTTGTGAAATAAGATGTGGTGTAGACAGTCAGGCCCAGGAATACACACGTACCTCCCAGTAGGTTAGGGGACAGGTGAAGTGGTAGAGAGCCAATCATCAGCTGGTGTTCTCCTCTCTCCCAGTCTGGCTCCTCCTGGTCCAGACTGTTACCGAACACATCCGTCCTGCTCCGCCCGCCATGAGTTACATTAATCTGGTGGACACACACACGTCAAGATACTGGACATAGATATGACTGAATTACACAGGCATAACTGACCATGATTTGAACCTGTGTACCACAAGACTGTGTTAGCCTCCTGAACTAAAGCCTTGGCATTGGCTTGGTGAGCTAAAACAAGACTGTGTTAGCCTCCCGAACTAAAGCCTTGGCATTGGCTTGGTGAGCTAAAACAAGACTGTGTTAGCCTCCTAAACTAAAGCCTTGGCATTGGCTTGGTGAGCTAAAACAAGACTGTGTTAGCCTCCTGAACTAAAGCCTTGGCGAGCTAAAACAAATCTTCATGTGTCAGGCAGTTACTCATCATGTAACTGTTGTCCCAAACCACTTCCATTACACTCATACACACCTGGTGGTAGGAGCTGGGTCGGTTCCATCCGGTGTAGTGAATTTGGGGCCCACCAGGCCCAGCTGTGTATCTGAACACTGGGGTAGTGCTGCCTCCAGAGGAGGGGACAGGGCTAGAATATGCCCGGGTTCGACTCTCAGCCATGGGGCTACTCTGCCTGACACCCATGATGGCTCCTGTCCTGTTCTGATGTCCACAAAATATGAAGTCCGGTAAGGTCTGTGTGAAGGTCTGTGAAACAGAAGTTCTAGCCAGTCCTCTAGCCTCATAAAGCTTTCCAAAATCCCATCGAGGGTCAGGTGTTGAAAATGGTCCCACACACTGCAAAGTTTCAGATAATTGTTGATTCGCTATATCAATTTGATTATATCTGTCCCTATTCAAATAAACCATAAATAGCCTAGGAAAAATGCTGGAAACTTGATGTCACAATAGAGAGACAGAGAGCGCATGACTGTGTCCAGTCCAGCAGTCGTGTAGACAGCCAAAACAAAGGGAAACAGACAAAGAAATATCAGTGGTTTGAAAAGTCAATAAACGTAACCTCCAATATAGAACGGAATTATTTTCGATGGACAAAATGCACTCCCAACTCGCTGCTTCAGTTCGAAGTGTATTCGTGCGTCGCAGAAGTATTCCAATAGTCCATGCGCTTTGGTCATGGGTGGTTTGCCGCACAACAACTCAACAACTCCGACACCGCGACTGTCCCACTTTAGTGACTATATGCACACTTCTCGATTACAAACTGAATTTAAAATATAGGCTATTACAATCTCACGAGTGTCTAAAAGAAAGCGGCGTCGCTCTTGAGTTCGAGCTGCTCTGCTGTAGTCTATCTAGTCTGCTGACTGTGATTGTTGACGAGAGAGAAGCAGGAGCTGCCCTAATGCCCTCTTCCTCTTGTGTGTGTGTGTGACAGGTCAAGTGACGTCAACCCCATGAGCAACAGTTGCACGGACACAGATCATTACACAGCGTTTCCAAAACGATGTCTTCTTCGACCCAAGCGGTGCGTGCACGTGTTGGTCTTTGCCCGAACAGTACACAGCTGATTAAAATGATCACGGCTTGATGATTAGTTTATTATTTGAATGAATGGTGTAGTGATAGGGGAAAAAACAAACCATGCAGGGAGTTTGGGAAACCCTGGATAGACATAGTAGGTGTTAACAAGCCAGTCCGATATGACCATTAAATATGTCATATAGATTATATTTAATATGTACGGTATATTTGCATAGAAAGTCAGACTCGTTGCTTCCTCAAACAGTTTTATTGAATACCTTCATACACACTGGAGGTCAAACAGAAAACACACATTAGATTAGCTTGAACAAAAAAAAGTATTAAATCATTTAAATACAAATCAAGAGACATGTTTATAGGACAAAGTAAAGACTTTAAACTATTCAGAGAGCAAGTTAAATGTATTATAGTTGCCATGTTCAGAGATACAGTGCCTTTAGAGTAGAACGCACTGTATCCATACTCCTTGAAATATTCCACATTTTGTTGTTACAGCAGGGCTATTCAATTCTTACCCTACGAGGTCAGTAGCCTGCTGGTGTCTGTTCTACAGATAATTAATTACACCCACCTGGTGTCCCAGGTCTAAACCAGTCCCTGATTAGAGGGGAATCACTCACCTGGTGTCCCAGGTCTAAACCAGTCCCTGATTAGAGGGGAATCACTCACCTGGTGTCCCAGGTCTAAACCAGTCCCTGATTAGAGGGGAATCACCCACCTGGTGTCCCAGGTCTAAAATAGTCCCTGATTAGAGGGGAATCACTCACCTGGTGTCCCAGGTCTAAACAAGTCCCTGATTAGAGGGGAACCACCCACCTGGTGTCCCAGGTCTAAACCAGTCCCTGTTTAGAGACGAACACTGAAAAATGCAGTGGGACTGGCTTCGAGGTCCAGAGTTTAAGATCACATTGAGATGTTGTGTCACTGTCCTTCACCAAACGCCCCATAATGTTAAAGTGGAATAATGTTTTTAGACAGTTTTGCTAATTAATTTTTAAGAAAGGACTAATTCTGTGTGCAATAATAGTGTTTAACGTGATATTTGAATGACTATGTACCCCACACATACAGTTAGTTATCTGTAAGGTCCGTCAGTCGAGCAGTGAATTTCAAACACAGATTAGACCACAAACCCCATGGAGAGGTTTTCCAATGTTTCACAAAGAAGGGCAGCTATTGGTAGATGGGGTTAAAAAACAGACAATGAATATCCCTTTGAGCCTGGTGAAATTATTAATTACACTTTGGATGGTGTATTTAATCCATTGTGAAATTCAGTCTGTAACACAACACAATGTGGAATAAGTCAAGGGGTGTGAGTACATCAACACAATGTGGAATAAGTCAAGGGGTGTGAGTACATCAACACAATGTGGAATAAGTCAAGGGGTGTGAGTACATTCTGAAGGCTCTGTAGATACGTGTGTGGTTCAGTGTGGTGGAAGAATGTTGATTACAGGTAGAAAGATGTTGCCTGTCGATGCAGATCCAGGATCAGTTTACCTTGCCCCTGTGATCACAACTTCATCCGACTCCTTCAGGGCCGTGGGGAAAGTAAAAGCAAAGCAGTGCACTGATGGTGGTGCCACACACACACACACACACACACACACACACACACACACACACACACACACACACACACACACACACACACACACACACACACACACACACACACACACACACACACACACACACACACACACACACACACACACACACACCAGCATTTGGCCGACCTCACAGCAGTACACGTGAAACAGTTTCTACCGTAGGGGATTACAATTCTGTTCTATTCCTCCCTCCACTTTCACCGCTAACATTGTTACAAGGACACAGCAATGTGCTGGTTAACATTGTGTGGTACAGTGGATGGTTACGGTGCGGTGTTACATGGTTGACACGGACAGTTCTCTGTAGGTCCTGGTGGCTGGTGGCCTGGCTGGGGGGGTAGGGAGGGTGCTGAGCCGGTGTGGGGGGGGGGGGTGCTGAGCCGGCTTGGGGGGGGGGGGGGGGGTGCTGAGCCGGCGTGGGGGGGGGGGTGCTGAGTCGGCTTGGGGGTGGGGGGTGCTGAGCCGGCTTGGGGGTGGGGGGGGGGTGCTGAGCCGGCTTGGGGAGTGATATATTTACCATGCTAGAACCAGCCTGCAGGTGGTTAGTAATAGTAACTCTAGTCATGTTGTAGTCTACTATATGTATAACTGCTGTCTGTTGTGATTAGTCATAATAGTCTAGTTCTATGGCAAGGCTGTGGCACGGCTGTGGCACGGCTGGGGCACGGCTGGGGCACGGCTGTGGCACGGCTGGGGCACGGCTGGGGCACGGCTGGGGCACGGTTGGGGCACGGCTGGGGCACGGCTGGGGCACGGCTGGGGCACGGCTGTGGCACGGCTGGGGCACGGCTGGGGCACGGCTGTGGCACGGCTGGGGCACGGCTGGGGCACGGCTGGGGCACGGCTGTGGCACGGCTGGGGCACGGCTGGGGCACGGTTGGGGCACGGCTGGGGCACGGCTGGGGCACGGCTGGGGCACGGCTGGGGCACGGTTGGGGCACGGCTGGGGCACGGCTGGGGCACGGCTGGGGCAAGGCTGTGTGTGCGCGTTTGTGTGTTAGAGGTCGACTGATTATGATTTTTCAACGCCGATACCGATTATTGGAGGACCAAAAAAAAGCCGATACTGACTAATCGGCCGATTTAGAAAAATGTATTTGTGATAATGACAATTACAACAATACTGAATGAACACTTATTTTAACTTAATATAATACATCAACAAAATCAATTTAGCCTCAAGTAAATAATGTAACATGTTCAATTTGGTTTAAATAATGCAAAAACAAAGTGTTGAAGAAAGTAAAAGTGCAATATGTGCCATGTAAAAAAGCTAACGTTTAAGTTCCTTGTTCAGAACATGAGAACACATGAAAGCTGGTGGTTCCTTTTAACATGTCTTCAATATTCCCAGGTAAGAAGTTTTAGGTTGTAGTTATTATAGGACTATTTCCCTCTAATCCATTTGTATTTCATTAACCTTTGACTATTGGATGTTCTTATAGGCACTTTAGTATTGACAGTGTAACAGTATAGCTTCCGTAGGCTCAGACCGAGTGACGTTTGAAACGCTATTATGGCGCACCCCGCTAACTAGCTAGCCATTTCACTTCGGTTACACCGGTTACGTCCTGCGTTATATGCAACGCAGGACACGAGGCAGTTAACCCACTGTTCCTAGGCCGTCATTGAAAATAAGAATGTGTTCTTAACTGACTTGCCTAGTTAAATTAAGGTATATATAAATAAATAAAATATATATTTTTTAAATTGGCAAATCGGCGCCCAAAAATACAGATTTCTGATTGTTATGAAAACTTGAAACCATTCCGATTAATCGGTCAACCTCTAGTGTGTGTCTGTGTGTGTGGGGGGGGGGGGGGGGGGGGGAGTGCACAATCTGGGGAGCAAAGCTTTTGAGAAGCAGGCTGTCCTGTGTGTGTGTGTGTGTGTGTGAGTATACATTATGACTGTTTATCGTCGCTACAGGGGCGTTGGGCCTGTGTGTTGTTGTAGGTGATGAGACCAGGGGAATGGGTAGTTATTGTAGCCCTACTGGACACCTCATCTGTGGGCATCACTGCTGGCTGACTCCCATTTGCTGGTGGTCTGCCTCTGGTTCCTCCTCCATGCCTGCATGGTACTGCTCAAACGTCTCATCATCTATGTCCGGTAGACCCAGCAACTGGAGAGAGAGAGAGAGAGAGAAAATAAGAGAGAAAATAAGAGAGGGAGAGAGAGGTGAGACTCGAGAGAAAGGGGGAAGAGAGCTTTAAAGCTAACTCCAGCCCTTCAAGATGGATGTGTATCCTCCCTGTCAAAGACAAGTGTAACCCAGTCCTGAAGAGCTTATAGCGGCAGGGTGTGCAGGCTATAGCTCCAGCCCTGCACTAACACATCTGGTTATGTTAAATGAAAGAGAAGACACTCTACCACTCCCCCCCCCAAAGGTATCCAGCCTATTTGAGTCATTTAGCAGACGTTCTTATCCAGTGGACTTAAGAGTTAGTAATGTATGTAAAGACACGAGGGAGAGGGTGACATTTAACAGTTGTTATGTTGTATTCTTTAGTAATGTAGTTGTAATATTGTGTATAGCGTTGTTGTCCATGTACTTACAGGTCTAAAGGAAGTGAACACTTTGTCCAGGACCTCTAGAAGTGTTTTCTTTCCACAGGAAGTGATGTAGTCCTGAGCTACCTGGAGGAATGGCAGGCAGTCCTCACTCTCACTCCATACATGCTGTAGACACACACACCCGCACGCGCGCGCACACACACACACACACACACACACACACACACACACACACACACACACACACACACACACACACACACACACACACACACACACACACACACACACACGTTATTAACCTGACCCATATAGCCACATTATTACCATATATGGTAGATGTTATTATTATATTATACTGTATATGTTAGATGTTATTATTAAATTATACTGTATATGGTAGATGAACAGCCACTAGAGGTAGAACACAGAGAGAGATAACACCTTCAGATCAGTAGAACACAGAGAGAGAGATAACACCTTCAGATCAGTAGAACACAGAGAGAGAGATAACGCCTTCAGATCAGTAGAACACAGAGAGAGAGAGATAACAACTTCAGATCAGTAGAACACAGAGAGAGAGAGATAACAACTTCAGATCAGTAGAACACAGAGAGAGAGATAACACCTTCAGATCAGTAGAACACAGAGAGAGAGATAACACTTTCAGATCAGTAGAACACAGAGAGAGAGATAACGCCTTCAGATCAGTAGAACACAGAGAGAGAGATAACAACTTCAGATCAGTAGAACACAGAGAGAGAGAGATAACAACTTCAGACAAACATGGACGTAAGTGAATCACGCATGTGTAACTGAACCTGTGTTAGCCTCCTGAACTAAAGCCTTGACACACAGATGAGCTTACCAGGACCCCCCCCCCTGATAGCAGTATTGATCGGCATGGTAACAGAATCTCATCTGTGTGTGTGTGGGAGATGGGTGAAATGGGTTTGTTAGTTGGGATATTGAATATCAGGGAGGGGGCCACCTATAGCTGTGCTATGGACGGCTATAGGAGAGTGTCTGAACAGAGAACCAGTGATAGATGGATCCATCAGACCTGTTTGTCCAGATACAGGGCTTTAACAGGAAGTCTGTCCTGATGAAGGAAGTTATACCCTGATAAAGACAGAGCTCCTAGCTCTGAGCTCCTAGTGTGTGGCTCTCTTTTATTTCCAAGTTTTCTATTCCGCTAGCCAACACCTCGCCTAAATAGGTGCGTTTCTTTATTTTCTAGATTCCTGATACAGGACTATAACAGGAAATCTGTCCAGAAATAACAGGAAGTCTGTCCAGAAATAACAGGAAGTATTTCCAGATATATGGCTATAACAGGAAGTCTGTCCAGATACCGGGGTTGTAACAGGAAGTCTGTCCAGATACAGGGGTTGTAACAGGAAGTCTGTCCTGATAAGGGGTTGTAACAGGAAGTCTATCCAGATACAGGGGTTGTAACAGGAAGTCAGTCCAGATACAGGGGTTGTAACAGGAAGTCTGTCCAGATACATGAAGATGGAGGTCTGAGAGAGAAAGAGTGATAGTGAGATAGAGAGAGGGAGGGTGAGAAAGTGGGGGCGAGGGGGAAGGGTAGGATGGGGCCTAGTGCAGTAAACATTCACAGACAGACCAGAGAGGGGAGGAGCTGAGTGACGCTTTACTTGCATTACATATTTGCATATAAAATGTATACAACATGAAGTATTACTGCCAGTTGCTAAGGAGGGATGCATGGCTCTGAGACCTTCTGGTACCGTGGCTGCTGCCTATTTTTACGCCTGGCGCCGGGCCAGGAGAACTGTGGTCCCTGCCCTCTGACCCCGGCGGGCTGATGGAGAGTGGGGACTAGAGAGCAGTAGACGCTTCTCTAACAAAACAACAACAGCACTGCTATTGCAGGCTTGTGTCCATGCGCAGGACAGGCGGCCTAAATAATGCTGCCAAAACAACATGCGTGCTATTGTCAGGTGCAGTGACATCATTCCCGTTGCGCACACACAGACACACACTGCACCGGGGGATCCGAGAGGCAAACCTCAAAACACCGAAACCACACATGCGTACGCGTGCGCGCGCGAACACACACTTACGAAATGCTCAATCCCTCCCGTCATGTTATCCGGACAAAGGACATAGAAAGAGATTCCCGGTTCTGCGTAGAAGTCCAGTCTTCTCTCATCATCCTCCTCCGCGAAGATCAGATCGAACGGAACCGACGAACACCACTTCTCCGCCACCTCCACCAGCTGCTTAAACTCCATCTCTCTCTCTCACACTCTTATTTTCTCTCTCTGCGTCCTCCTCTCCGTTAGTCCTGCCCGTTTGTGGGGGTCCGGATCGCCGGTATAGGCTAGTCTGTGGTCTCGTGCACACGTCCCGGTGATGCTGCTGTCTCTCGGTGAATAAAAACAGCTGACCGGACATACATTAGCTTACAGTTTCACCTAACGCGCCATCCGCATGGCGAGAGCGACAAGATATCTTCACTGTTGCATTACACTTCCGTCACGGTATTCGGTAACGATACGGTGTTTTCTCAAGCCCTCATCCTTTCTTTAGTCCGTTAACCGATGAGATCAGCGGGACGCTGTCGGTTCTGGGTCTGCATAGCTTACACACGCACAGGGCCTGGAACGTGAATACGTCCGTTAACGATTCAACGCGATGACGACAGGCTGAGATGCAGCACCGGGCTGTCATCAATAGATTCTGTGCTTTTATTCTCAACAGAGCATGGGAATAGCCTAGTGTGTCGTTTCAGATGCATTCCCAATAATACATTAATTGTATCCTATATATGCCTATATGCCCAATTGTATTTTATAGGCACTGTCTATAAATGTCATAATACCGAAAAGTAAGTGTAATCACAACAAGTAGGCTAAAAGCTGTAGCCTATGCTAGGCTGCTTATTGCTTCGTATTTTAATAATAGGCTAACTAACACCTTTTGCCAATGTTGTTTAGGCTACTGAAGGTTATTTCCACAACCTCTTGCCATCTGAATGAATGAGGGATGCTTTTCAGTTCATAAAGCCGACAGAATATGGGTGTGTAGGCTACCATAAATACATTTTGTACAGCAGTGTTCCCCGACTGTGGTGGTCTCATTTAGCCCCCCAAGTTTTTGGAGCAAAAAAACCCACAAAAAAACTTTTTTTTAAATATATATTTATTTTCATTGTTGGATATAAAATATTGTAAAAACACCAGGAAATCAGCTCCAAGTGATTTTTAATTTAAGAAATCTGTTCCCAAATATTCCCACGCATAATAGAGAGACACGTGATTGTATACGAATATAAACAAGGTTTGAAATTATTATGTTTTAGTCAATATCTGTTAGGGATTCTTTCGTCAATTTGCAATCTACAAATTATTTGTAATTATGTTCCGGCCCGCCACCATCAACTCAACAAAAAATAATCTAGGCTGAATCTAGTAGTTGATGATCCCTGCTGTACAGTGTGGACCTGACATAGCCAGTACCGTTTCTGACCGCTAGGTGACAGCAGCACCCAATCTATATTGCCCCTCTCTGGTGAAATGATTTACTGGTCCACCGTTAAATCATGAGATCATAGATATGGCACCCTGAAAACTGAACTCTATGGGTAGATTTCACAGACATAGATTAAGCCTAATCCTAGACTCCTTCCCTACAAGAACTGATCACCATAAGCCAAGGCTTTCATCTGGTTCTTGTAGGGGAAGGCCCCTCCCTCCCCTACATGTACTGATCACCTTGAGCCAAGGCTTTTATCTGACTCTCTTAGGGGAAGACCCATCCCTCCTTCCTTAGAAGTACTGATCACCTTGAGGTTTTTGGCATCTGGAACCTTCCATCGTGAAAACAAGAGATGTGTGTAGTGTAAGTGAACAGGATGTATGCAGAATTACATAACATTTCCTGATGCTGCTGCCCAGACCAACTACAAGGTAGAGTTCTATGAATATGGGAACATCCCAGGAGTCGTCGGCTTTATAGATGAATGTCATATTCCAATCAAGTGTCCATCTACAGCAGATGCTGAGGAGTAAAGGAGTAAAAACTGGTTCTCAATAAATGTACAACATGTGTGCACTCCCAATTTTGCACATCTCCAACATTGTTGCGCGTTGGAAAGGCGCAACTCATGACTCAAGGGTTTTCCAACATTCCTCTTTGTATGCTCAGCTTGAAGGAGGACAACATAGTGGAATCATACTTGGTGACAGTGGGTATCCATGGTGACAGTGGGTATCCATGGTGACAGTGGGTACGCACAGACCAACTTCTTGTTCACCTCATCTTCATGCAATAGGAGCTAAGCAACAACGGTACAACCAAGCTCATATCCGCACCAGAGGTGGGAGTCATTTCACCAGAGTCATTTCCAGTGTCTCAGAAACACATTGCACTTTCAACCAAGAAGATGCTGCATTGTCATAATTGCAAGAGCAGTGCTTCACAATGACCTCAAAAAGCATGGCTGCCCAGGGCTTCACAATGACCTCAAACAGCATGGCTTCCCAGTGCTTCACAATGACCTCAAACAGCATGGCTTCCCAGTGCTTCACAATGACCTCAAACAGCATGGCTTCCCAGTGCTTCACAATGACCTCAAACAGCATGGCTTCCCAGTGCTTCACAATGACCTCAAACAGCATGGCTTCCCAGTGCTTCACAATGACCTCAAACAGCATGGCTTCCCAGGGCTTCACAATGACCTTAAACAGCATGGCTGCCCTTTCCTTCACAATGACCTCAAACAGCATGGCTTCCCAGTGCTTCACAATGACCTCAAACAGCATGGCTGCCCTTTCCTTCACAATGACCTTAAACAGCATGGCTGCCCTTTCCTTCACAATGACCTCAAACAGCATGGCTGCCCTTTCCTTCACAATGACCTCAAACAGCATGGCTGCCCTTTCCTTCACAATGACCTTAAACAGCATGGCTGCCCTTTCCTTCACAATGACCTCAAACAGCATGGCTTCCCAGTGCTTCACAATGACCTCAAACAGCATGGCTGCCCTTTCCTTCACAATGACCTTAAACAGCATGGCTGCCCTTTCCTTCACAATGACCTTAAACAGCATGGCTGCCCTTTCCTTCACAATGACCTTAAACAGCATGGCTGCCCTTTCCTTCACAATGACCTCAAACAGCATGGCTGCCCTTTCCTTCACAATGACCTCAAACAGCATGGCTGCCCTTTCCTTCACAATGACCCCAAACAGCATGGCTTCCCAGGGCTTCACAATGACCCCAAACAGCATGGCTTCCCAGGGCTTCACAATGACCTCAAACAGCATGGCTTCCCAGTGCTTCACAATGACCCCAAACATCATGGCTGCCCAGTGCTTCACAATGACCTCAAACAGCATGGCTGCCCAGTGCTTCACAATGACCTCAAACAGCATGGCTGCCCAGTGCTTCACAATGACCTCAAACAGCATGGCTGCCCAGTGCTTCACAATGACCTCAAACAGCATGGCTGCCCAGTGCTTCACAATGACCTCAAACAGCATGGCTTCCCAGTGCTTCACAATGACCTCAAACAGCATGGCTGCCCAGTGCTTCACAATGACCTCAAACAGCATGGCTGCCCAGTGCTTCACAATGACCTCAAACAGCATGGCTGCCCAGTGCTTCACAATGACCTCAAACAGCATGGCTTCCCAGTGCTTCACAATGACCTCAAACAGCATGGCTGCCCAGGGCTTCACAATGACCTCAAACAGCATGGCTGCCCAGGGCTTCACTATGACCTCAAACAGCATGGCTGCCCAGTGCTTCACAATGACCTCAAACAGCATGGCTTCCCAGTGCTTCACAATGACCTCAAACAGCATGGCTGCCCAGTGCTTCACAATGACCTCAAACAGCATGGCTGCCCAGTGCTTCACAATGACCTCAAACAGCATGGCTGCCCAGTGCTTCACAATGACCTCAAACAGCATGGCTTCCCAGTTCTTCACAATGACCTCAAACAGCATGGCTGCCCAGGGCTTCACAATGACCTCAAACAGCATGGCTGCCCAGGGCTTCACTATGACCTCAAACAGCATGGCTGCCCAGTGCTTCACAATGACCTCAAACAGCATGGCTTCCCAGTGCTTCACAATGACCTCAAACAGCATGGCTTCCCAGTGCTTCACAATGACCTCAAACAGCATGGCTGCCAAGATCCTCACATTGGAGGAGGATGATGGTGATCAAGCTATGGTAATCGATCCATGGAGATCCATGGAGATCAAGCTATGGTAATCAAGCTATGGTAATCAAGCTATGGTAATCGAGCTATGGTGATCAAGCTATGGTAATCAAGCTATGGTAATCGAGCTATGGTAATCAAGCTATGGTAATCAAGCTATGGTGATCAAGCTATGGTAATCAAGCTATGGTAATCAAGCTATGGTGATCAAGCTATGGTAATCAAGCTATGGTGATCAAGCTATGGTAATCAAGCTATGGTAATCGAGCTATGGTAATCAAGCTATGGTAATCAAGCTATGGTGATCAAGCTATGGTGATCAAGCTATGGTGATCATCTACCTCTAGAAAATGATTACATTGCTGCACTAGATCAAATCAAATCAAATTTATTTATATAGCCCTTCGTACATCAGCTGATATCTCAAAGTGCTGTACAGAAACCCAGCCTAAAACCCCAAACAGCAAGCAATGCAGGTGTAGAAGCACGGTGGCTAGGAAAAACTCCCTAGAAAAGCCAAAACCTAGGAAGAAACCTAGAGAGGAACCAGGCTATGTGGGGTGGCCAGTCCTCTTCTGGCTGTGCCGGGTAGAGATTATAACAGAACATGGCCAAGATGTTCAAATGTTCATAAATGACCAGCATGGTCGAATAATAATAAGGCAGAACAGTTGAAACTGGAGCAGCAGCACGGCCAGGTGGACTGGGGACAGCAAGGAGTCATCATGTCAAGTAGTCCTGGGGCATGGTCCTAGGGCCGCGGTTCAGTTGAAACTGGAGCAGCAGCACGGCCAGGTGGACTGGGGACAGCAAGGAGTCATCATGTCAGGTAGTCCTGGGGCATGGTCCTAGGGCTCAGGTCCTCCGAGAGAGAGAAGGAGAGAATTAGAGAACGCACACTTAGATTCACACAGGACACCGAATTGGACAGGAGAAGTACTCCAGATATAACAAACTGACCCCAGCCCCCCGACACATAAACTACTGCAGCATAAATACTGAAGGCTGAGAACATTATATGTTCAAGAGTTAAGTTTATTACATAATTTTTTCTTATGGGAGTCAAGAGATGACTGACAACATGACATATTCCCTGCAGTCCGGGGATGGCACATGTTGACTGAATGTGTCCTACCAAATGAAGATATGAACGGTCCCCTATCTGAACTGTCCAAATGTTCGTCGTCGGCGATACCTTCCAGGGGTTGCTGGCTATCAATGATCTCGGTCAAAAAGTCCCCCAGCTCATCCGTCTCTGGTCTTACTGGGGGTCCGCCACCAGCCTTGAAACACTGCCCACAAGCAAGAGCCTTTTTGTCTTCTTTAAGTTCATTTTTATGTTTTTCCACGGGACCTTAGAATGTCAAGACAATAAAGAAATTATATTAGTAATTATGTAGGATATTGTTTGTGTTACATTTCTGTCACACAAATACACTTAGACCCCACTGTGTTGTGTTACAACAAGAAAACAAACATTTCAATGTGACTCGGATTTGTAACAATAAATGAAGTATCTTACCGGAAGTTGTTGTAGCGTCCTTTTGTTTACTTTTTTAAATTTGGGTTGAATTCATTACAAACTCTAGTCCAGGTGTAGCCAGGTAGTAAAAGCACGTAGCTGTATTCCGTTATATCCACTAGATGGCACTGTCCCTTTAAAAGATACAGAAATAATGTGTGCAAACGCTTATGGGATAGTGCGTGCGCAGTGTGTAAGAGTAAGAGCAAGCAATTACACTGGAGAGCTGTTGACATCCATCACGAGTCCAACTTTACTTTAGATTGATTGACATGAGGATGTTAGCTTCTTGCTAGCTGAACAACAGTGCTCTCAGAACCACGTTGTAGAGTCAATGATAACATCATTTGAAACTGCTGTATGGGTGAGATAAGGATCTAGTGTTCCATGTGGAGTTGATAACATCATTTGGAGCTGCTGTATGGGTGAGATAAGGATCTAGTGTTCCATGTGGAGTTGATAACATCATTTGGAGCTGCTGTATTGGTGAGATAAGGATCTAGTGTTCCATGTGGAGTTGATAACATCATTTGGAGCTGCTGTATGGGTGAGATAAGGATCTAGTGTTCCATGTGGAGTTGATAACATCATTTGGAGCTGCTGTATGGGTGAGATAGGGATCAGGTGTTCCATGTGGAGTTGATAACATCATTTGGAGCTGCTGTATGGGTGAGATAAGGATCTAGTGTTCCATGTGGAGTTGATAACATCATTTGGAGCTGCTGTATGGGTGAGATAAGGACCTAGTGTTCCATGTGGAGTTGATAACATCATTTGGAGCTGCTGTATGGGTGAGATAAGGACCTAGTGTTCCATGTGGAGTTGATAACATCATTTGGAGCTGCTGTATGGGTGAAATAAGGATCTAGTGTTCCTTGTGGAGTTGATAACATCATTTGGAGCTGCTGTATGGGTGAGATAAGGATCTAGTGTTCCTTGTGGAGTTGATAACATCATTTGGAGCTGCTGTATGGGTGAGATAAGGATCTAGTGTTCCTTGTGGAGTTGATAACATCATTTGGAGCTGCTGTATGGGTGAGATAAGGATCTAGTGTTCCTTGTGGAGTTGATAACATCATTTGGAGCTGCTGTATGGGTGAAATAAGGATCTAGTGTTCCTTGTGGAGTTGATAACATCATTTGGAGCTGCTGTATGGGTGAGATAAGGATCTAGTGTTCCTTGTAGGCCTGGGCAACTCCAGTTCTCGGGGGCCTGATTGGTGTCACACTTTGGCCCCAAGCCCCAGCTAACACACCTGACTCCAATAATCAACTAATCATGATCTTCAGTTTTGAATGCAATTAGTTTAAATCAGGTGTGTTTGCTAGGGATGGGGGAAAAGTGTGGTACCAATCAGGCCCCGAGGACTGGAGTTGCCCAGTCCTGGATGGGTATCACGTGGACAGTATGTTTAAAGCAGAGCCACTACAAAAACAACCGTTTATGCATTTCACTTTGTAGTTATTGTACTCATATTGTTTTTATACACTTTACTAATATATTTATTTCACTTGATGGTGTTTTAGACTGAATGTTACTTTATGGGGACTTCACCTTGCAGGGATTTTTATCCTACATTATATATTTTTTAATTTAAGCTTCGAAATAATAAACAACCTCAAATGAGTTTGTGTCCTGTGCTGAGTGTACTGTCGCCAGGTAACAAAGGCATTCTTTTTTCTTGTTTTGGTGTTTTGACACAACTCGCTTCAAGAGTTTTTTTTTCAAAGTCATTAAAATTCTTTGAATGTTTTCTTTGACCTCCGTCCATTGTTTGGTTCAGGTTACTTGCTCCAATTCCAATCAATGCTTTTGTATTAGTGTCCCATCCCTGTTCTTTAAAGCATCCTCAGGTCAGTACGAAATACACATAGTTCATCTAATTTGGCTTCACAAAGATGAAATGGTTAGTCCTCACATTACCTTACTCTGAGACTCCCTAGTCTAGAACAAATTCATCTGGAGTTAAGCAATTTGCCAGGAAGCCATTTACAACAAAAAAAAGTTGATTAATTTAAGTAGAATTAACTTAGTCTTGACTTAAATTAAACCATGGAGTTATTGTGCCCAATGCGTTCAGGAACAGGTGCGTCGACCAACATTTTATAGAATTTCAAAATTGGAGATCATAGGTTTCTTTTTAGTATTTATTTCATTCAGGGGTGAGTAGATATACACGTCACAGCATTTGTCAGTGTCATCCATACAGTTCAGAGAACATTGAGAGAAGGCTGTGACCCCTCATGAAATGTGTATTGCCTATGTGTTAGTGCGCGCGTGTGTGTATGTTTGGCATGAGCCAACTGTGACACCTCATCAATTAATGTGACAACACTCCAATGCGTTGTTACGTAGGACACACACATAAAGTGACCCGTTACCCACACTGTGTCCGTCCACCACCGACATTCATCACACGGCTGCGTGTTTTTCAGCAGGCTGCAGATGGTGTTTCATCAGTAAATACAGAAAATAATGTCAGTTCATTGACAGACAACTATCAGCTATTCTGTTGTTCTTCTGTAACAAAATGCTAACAAGCTCCTTACATAAACGTTATTACATAGCTGGTTTATTCTCAACTTGTACATACATTAGATATTTAGCTTGAGGTCTTTTGTTCATTACTCCTGTATGATAACACAACAAATCCGTGCTCTCTGGGTCACTCGCACTACATCTGCATTCATCTTGGTAGTCAGCAGAGGACGCACTAAACCCAACTCTCGTTTTATCCGAGCTCTCATTCCACAGTTGTTTCGCGCTCTCTCCTCTCATTAAACTCACTCACTCTCCCGGTCGCTGTCTCTGTCCGGGAAGGTTGCTTTCAGCAAAACCGCCTGTTGGGATTCATTTCAGTGGTGAGCTACAAACAGACACGCTTTCCTGCTGTTTTCTGTCTATCCCGGACGTCTGCAGTATATTCGTGTGTTTGCGAGCCTGCTGTGTGTTTATTCTATTATAACGGAATACACTCGAATCTTCTCCCTGTGAAGAAAGAGGCGGCGGACCGCCTGAACTCAATTAGCCGCTAAAGTCTCATCTCGGTGGGGGTCTTGTTTTGTGTTTAACGGAGGACCCTGGTTCTGAGAACCCCCACAAAATGGAGAAGTTAGAGAAGGGAATCAAGCCAGTGGAAGAGTGTGAATCTCCCGAGGACGAAGTGGTTGACCCCCGGATCCAGGTACAGTGATTAGCCGACAGTTATAATTTTAGATAGACACCCAAACATATATAATCCCTTTTCATTTCATATATGATCTCTGTGGTCTTAAAAAATACTAGACTTAGTAAAGATTTGCCATATCACCTTTTAACATATGCTGCGCATGGGTTTCAAGTTTGGGAAAGCTCATTTTCACCCCCCAAAAATGCACCTTTATAATAAAGCATCCTCGCATTTGCAGAAGTACATTCAATGGTTTCTTTATATTTTCTACATTGTGGAATAGTGAAGACATCACGACTATGAAATAACACATATGGAATCATGTAGTAACCAAAAAAGTGTTAAACAAATCAAAATGTAGTTTATATTTTAGATTCTTCAAATTAGGCATCCTTTGTGTTGATGACAGCTTTGCACACTCTTGGCATTCTCTCAACCAGCTTCACCTGGAATGCTTTTCCAACAATCTTGAAGGAGTTCCTACCAGAGCCGGTCGTGACCTCTCTGGGGCCCTAAGCAAAATTCTCCTAAGGGGCCCTCCTACCTGACCCGTGAGCAATGTAAACAATTTGCCATTGCCACACAGTCACACCTGATACCCTAGTGCTCCCACTACAAGCCTCCTTCCTTTAAAACAGTTTGACCGTCTGTCGGTCTAAGAATAAGTAGACCTATACAGAACAGAATGAGGTATAAAACAACAATATTCATTGAATATAATATTTTCTATAGAATCTTAAGTGAATATTAACATAAATAAGAAATTGTAGAATATAAAATGTAGAAAATAATAAAATATAAAACAGAGCTTTGGCTCTGCTGCCTGGTAATTAGTCCAGTCCTCACAATAATATACAATTATCATTGTCTATACAATGTAAACATAAGCCTATAGGCCATGACTGCAGCGATACGTCTCAAAATAGTAAAGCAAAACCGCTACAGCTGTGTGATTCACGTTGGTTCCCTCTACAGTCTGGGCATTTCCAGCATCAGCATGGGTCTGTCTGGAAGAAATGGAGAACCTATGTCACGTAGTTAAGCAGTCATCTACACAAATGCACTTCTGCCATAGAATCTTACATGTTACTAAGTGTGTAAACATTTGAATTAAAATCTTACCATCAACATATTCCCCTTCTGTACTTTCTTGAGGCAAAAATCACCACAATGATGTCATCGTAGGACATGTTTCCCCACGTTATGATTTATGCTCCCGATGGCCAGACCACTCAAACGTTCCTGTGACATGGAAGACCTCAGATAGCTTTCGATGAGCTTTCATTTTGAAAATCTCCTCTCTGCTGATGCTACTGTTACTGGTAGGATGACTGCAGTTCTTAGGGCCATCCAGAGGTTAGGAGAGAGTTCCTCCAGGTTGTTCTCACAGAGATAGGAAAGCAGCTCAAAGGCAGCCATCTTGTCTGATGGCAGATCAGTTAAATTTTGAATCTCGTGTTCCAGATCCATTCCACTGATGTCACAGTCATCTCTGAAGGTTAAGAGTGTTTTCAACTTCCATGCAGTGAGCCTTTAAAAGATTCCCTGGACATTTGAGAGGCAGTGCTCCATATTTGGTTTTCACACGGTTGAGTGTTTCAAATCTCTCATCCATGGATGTCGCAGCAGAGTCGACCACAATGTTGAAGTCGTCGACTTGAAGGTTTTTCAGTGCGTCAGTCAGTGGTTCATCAGGAGCCTCATAGCTCAAAACGACTCAGTCTCTTCTCTTTCAGAACAGCCTTCACATTCATTTCTTCACAAATGCCTTTGGCTGCTCTCTGGGCCTCAGAGAATCAACTTTCCCAGTATGTAGTGAGGGAGGCCTTTGCATTTGAGATTAAATTCACTATGATATTCGACTGCATTGAGGCGGATTGGAGGAGCTTGTTCACCTTGTTTGTCATTGTCAGTATCTCACACCATACGACACAGCAAATCAAGAAGCGGTAGGATCCAACTTCCTCTGCAAGTGCTTGTGCCTCCACTTTGACCACAGGATCGTTGATCGTCTGTCTGGCTTCCAGGAACGCCTCCCGAGCCTCAGAAGCCTGATACTGTTACGATTGTTTAGAGATGAATTAGACCAAGTTGCATCATGGTTGGTGAACTTCTTACTTTTATTTCAAATTAACACTAAAAAAAAATTATTAAAAAAATACAACACCGAACATAAAGTTCTGCAGGGCTATACAGCTACTGTGCAAAAACAAGATCCCACAAACTCAGGTGGAAAACAGGCTGCCTAAGTATGATCCCCAATCAGAGACAACGATAGACTCTGATTGGGAAACATACCTGGCCAACAAAGAAATAGAACACATAGATTGCCCACCCTAGTCACACCCTGACCTAACCAAAATAGAGAATAAAAAGGATCTGACAGATACCTGATTGCATGAACACTTTGAAGCCTACTCTCCCATCTTGTGTCACTCCATGACTTCACAGTTATGTTCAGGTGTTTCTTCAAAACACTCCATCTTTGTGTGCCAGATGAAAAGAAGGTGAAGAGCTTTTACACGTGTCCAAAAAACCCAACTGCATCTTTTGAAGATTTGGCAGCATCTGCATGACAAGGTTTAGAGTATGTGCACCACATGGGATGAACACGGCTCTGGGATGTTTTTGGAGCAGTCTGGCTTGTACCCCTTGGTGCTTGCCCTTCATGTTGACCCCATTATCATAAGCTTGCCCTCTGCGATCTTTAAATGGAATCTTCAGCTCGTTCAGCTTATCTAAGATGACAGTGGACAGATTCAAGCCTGTTGTAACCTCAACATTCACAAAGTCGAGGAAGTGCTCCTTGATCTCTGGCTTTCTTTTTAAAGCCAAGCTTCTCAGAATAATGGACATTTGCTCTTGGTGACTAATGTCAGGTGTACAGTCCAAGATAATGGGGAAGTACTTTGAGTCTCTTACTTGAGTCACTATTGCTTCTAGAATCTTGTCACTCACAATCTGTATCAGCTCATTCTGTGTGCGCTTCCCAAGGTAATGAGTACGTGTCTCTCCATTTTTAATTTTTGCTGAGATGATTTTGCATAACTGGGTTACATTTTGCCAGTAATTCAACGTCTTCTAGGAAGTTTCCGTTATCTGGTTGGAAGAGTTTGTCTGATGAACCCCTGAATGCTAGGTTTCTATCAGCCAGGGACTGGGTGATACTTATTAAACGTGTAAGGGCATCCCGCCATCTCTTTCTTTCAGACTACAAAATTGTCATTTGTATCAAATCAAATCAAATGTTATTAGTCACATGCGCCGAATACACCTTTCAGTGTGATGCTCACTTACAAGCCCCTAACCGACAGTGCAGTTTAAAATAAATATCTGCTCCAGACTCTGTCCCCGATTTAGGAGCAGATCAAGTTCTCTCCACTTAATCATATTATCTGTGTGTTCAGGACGACCCTCGTGGTGTTTCAGAACGGCGTTGATATTTGACCGGTCATTCACGCCTTCATTTATTATGTTGTAGTCTTCTGTAGAAAAGAGCTTACAGCAAAAACAATAGACAGTGTTGTTTTTGATTGATTATGAAAGCCAGCTCCTGGTAAACTTTCCCCCATTTAGCCAGCTCCTGGTCATCTTTCCCCCATTTAGCCAGCTCCTGGTCATCTTTTCCCCATTTAGCCAGCTCCTGGTAAACTTTCCCCCATTTAGCCAGCTCCTGGTAAACTTTCCCCCATTTAGCCAGCTCCTGGTAAACTTTCCCCCATTTAGCCAGCTCCTGGTAAACTTTCCCCCATTTAGCCAGCTCCTGGTCATCTTTTCCCCATTTAGACAGCTCCTGGTCATCTTTTCCCCATTTAGACAGCTCCTGGTCATCTTTTCTCCATTTAGCCAGCTCCTGGTCATCTTTTCCCCATTTAGACAGCTCCTGGTCATCTTTTCCCCATTTAGCCAGCTCCTGGTCATCTTTTCCCCATTTAGCCATCTCCTGGTCATCTTTTCCCCATTTAGCCAGCTCCTGGTCATCTTTTCCCCATTTAGCCATCTCCTGGTCATCTTTTCCCCATTTAGCCAGCTCCTGGTAAACTTTCCCCCATTTAGCCAGCTCCTGGTAAACTTTCCCCCATTTAGCCAGCTCCTGGTAAACTTTCCCCCATTTAGCCAGCTCCTGGTAAACTTTCCCCCATTTAGCCAGCTCCTGGTCATCTTTTCCCCATTTAGACAGCTCCTGGTCATCTTTTCCCCATTTAGACAGCTCCTGGTCATCTTTTCTCCATTTAGCCAGCTCCTGGTCATCTTTTCCCCATTTAGACAGCTCCTGGTCATCTTTTCCCCATTTAGCCAGCTCCTGGTCATCTTTTCCCCATTTAGCCATCTCCTGGTCATCTTTTCCCCATTTAGCCAGCTCCTGGTCATCTTTTCCCCATTTAGCCATCTCCTGGTCATCTTTTCCCCATTTAGCCATCTCCTGGTCATCTTTTCCCCATTTAGCCAGCTCTTGGTAAACTTTTCCCCATTTAGCCACCTGTCTCTGTAATAAGCCTGAAGGAAACCTCTTCTAGACTTCTCTTTGGGTCAGAGAAATCCAGTCCTGATTTGAATGGACGTCCGCGCACCAACTCAGTCCTCATAAAGTCTGTTAAGACTGGGGGCCAATCTGCTGGGTCATTTGGTGGAGCAGCAACTGTTCTATTAGGGTCTGAGCTGCTGGTATCTGATGCTGGCTGTACACCTCTGGTTATACTAGTACTGGCTGAGGCTGCCTGCACTTCACCTGGGTCTGTGTGCTTGCTGAAGATGACTGTATTGGGTCTGTGTTAGTATTTGCTGAAGAAGACTGTATTGGGTCTGTGTGAGTATTTGCTGAAGACGACTGTATTGGGTCTGTGTTAGTATTTGCTGAAGAAGACTGTATTGGGTCTGTGTTAGTATTTGCTGAAGACGACTGTATTGGGTCTGTGTTAGTATTTGCTGAAGACGACTGTATTGGGCCTGTGTTAGTATTTGCTGAAGACGACTGTATTGGGTCTGTGTTAGTATTTGCTGAAGACGACTGTATTGGGTCTGTGTTAGTATTTGCTGAGGCTGGATGTGGATCAACTGAGTCTGTGCTTGTACTGGTTGATTATCCAGCATCTCCTCTACTGACAAGTATAGCACCTGTAAATTATAGATGACAATACTTTTATTAATTTTATTGGCTGCATCAGCGCCATTCAAAATGGCTCCCCCAGATTTCCTTTTATACATTTTGAAATATAAAATATTATTTATACTGTGGCTTAGTTGAATACTTGATGGTTATTATTTACTGAGGGATGTGCATCCATATTGCCCAGTATGCCCAGCTAATCAACATTTAAATTCAATATATACATCACTAGTCAATGGCAATCCATTGCTTTCCGTGACTACCTCATGAAGCTGGTTGAGAGAATGCCAAGAGTGTGCAAAGCTGTGATCAAGGCACAGGGTGGCTACTTTGAAGTATCACATATATAAAATATATATATATATATATATATATATATATAAAATATATATATATATAAAATATATTTTGATTTGTTTAACACTTTTTTGGGGGGGTTATTACATGATTCCATATGTGTTATTTCATAGTTTTGATGGCTTCAGTATTTTTCTACAAGGTAGAAAATAGTAAAAATAAAGAAAAACCCTTGAATGAGTAGGTGTCCAAACTTTTGACTGGTACTATGTGTAAGATAGCCTACTATTCCTAATGCAATGATTAGATTGGGATAGTCGTAATTTAAAACAACAATATAACAATCACTATTCACAAAATGGAATGTTCAATGCAGTGCATAGTGGCGTAGACCTAGGCTATAGGCTAGATTAGATACCTATATAGGCTAGATCAGATACCTATATAGGCTAGATCAGATACCTATATAGGCTAGATCAGATACCTATATAGGCTAGGTCAGATACCTATATAGGCTAGATCAGATACCTATATAGGCTAGATCAGAAACCTATTTAGGCTAGATCAGATACCTATATAGGCTAGATCAGATACCTATATAGGCTAGATCAGATACCCATATAGGCTAGATCAGATTCCTATATAGGCTAGATCAGATACCTATATAGGCTAGATCAGATACCTATATAGGCTAGATCAGATACCTATATAGGCTAGATCAGATACCTATATAGGCTAGATCAGATACCCATATAGGCTAGATCAGATACCCATATAGGCTAGATCAGATACCTATATAGGCTAGATCAGATACCTATATAGGCTAGATCAGATACCTATATAGGCTAGATCAGATACCTATATAGGCTAGATCAGATTCCTATATAGGCTAGATCAGATACCTATATAGGCTAGATCAGATACCTATATAGGCTAGATCAGATACCTATATAGGCTAGATCAGATACCCATATAGGCTAGATCAGATACCTATATAGGCTAGATCAGATACCTATATAGGCTAGATCAGATACCTATATAGGCTAGATCAGATACCTATATAGGCTAGATCAGATACCTATATAGGCTAGATCAGATACCTATATAGGCTAGATCAGATTCCTTGTCCTTTCTCAGCACAGGAGCATTTTGGCCTTTTATAAACACATTTCATGTAATTCTGCAACACTTTCTTTTTGCTCTCTATCTTCTCTCTTTTCCTTCTTCATTTTTCTCTCTTCTATCCTTCCCTCCTTGCCTCCTCCCTGTCTCCTGTGTGTTGTGTGTAAACAGGGGGAGTTGGACAAGTTGAACCAGTCTACAGAGGACATCAACCGCTGGGAGACGGAGCTGGAGGTGGGCCTGTGTGCGTCTGTGACAAGAACAGACTTGTCACTTTCTTGGCTATTCCAACCAGTGACCCTTTCTGTTACTGGCCCAAAGCCTTTCATTCCAATCAAATCAAATAGCAGCCAATCCCAAATCTGACATCTTCATTTACCCCTTAAACCATCTCCTCTTCTGGGTTACATTACAAATACGCTCTTTTCCTCCTCTAAACCACCTCCTCTCCTCTCCTCTTCTGGGTTACATTACAAATACACTCTTTTCCTCCTCTAAACAACCTCCTCTCCTCTTCTTGGTTACATTACAAATACACACTTTTCCTCCTCTAAACCACCTCCTCTCCTCTTCTGGGTTACATTACAAATACGCTCTTTTCCTCCTCTAAACCACCTCCTCTCCTCTTCTGGGTTACATTACAAATACACTCTTTTCCTCCTCTAAACCACCTCCTCTCCTATTCTGGGTTACATTACAAATACGCTCTTTTCCTCCTCTAAACCACCTCCTCTCCTCTTCTGGGTTACATTACAAATACGCTCTTTTCCTCCTCTAAACCACCTCCTCTCCTCTTCTGGGTTACATTAAAAATACGCTCTTTTCCTCCTCTAAACCACCTCCTCTCCTATTCTGGGTTTCGTTGGAAATAGTCTAGAATAGCCAAGTCTCGTTCCAGAAGTCTTCTCAACAGCTTCTACCCCCAAAGCCATAAGACTCCTGAATAGCTAATCAAATGGCTACCCAGACTATTTGTGTTGACCCCCCCCCCTTTTACACTGCTGCTACTCTCTGTTTATTATCTATGCATAGTCCCTTTAACTCTACTTACATGTACATATTACCTCAATTACCTCGATTAACCGGTGCCCCCGCACATTGACTCTGTACCAGTACCCCCTGTTTATAGCCTCGCTATTGTTATTTATGGCTGCTCTGTAATTATTTGTTACTTTAATTTCTTATTTTTTACTTAACATGTATTTTTCTTAAAACCGCATTGTTGGTTAAGGGCTTGTGCATGTGACCAGATAAAATGTGATTTGATTTGATTTGAAATATGCTAGAGAGGGGGAAAGAGGGAGAGGGAAGGGGGAGAGAGGGAGAGAGGGAAGAGGGAGAGAGGGAAGGGGGAGGAAGGGGAGGAAGGGGGAGAGAGGGAGAGAGGAAAGGGGGAGAGAGGGAAGAGGGAGAGAGGGAAGGGGGAGGAAGGGGGAGAGAGGGAGAGAGGGTAGGGGGAGAGAGGGAAGAGGGAGAGAGAGAAGGGGGAGAGGGAGAGAGAGGGAAGAGGGAGAGAGGGAAGGGGAGAGAGGGAAAGAGGGAAGAGGGAGAGAGGGAGAGAGGGAAGAGGGAGAGAGGGAAGAGGGAGAGAGGGTAGGGGGAGAGAGGGAAGAGGGAGAGAGGGTAGGGGGAGAGAGGGAAGAGGGAGAGAGGGTAGGGGGAGAGAGGGAAGAGGGAGAGAGAGAAGGGGGAGAGGGAGAGAGAGGGAAGAGGGAGAGAGGGAAGGGGAGAGAGGGAAAGAGGGAAGAGGGAGAGAGGGAGAGAGGGAAGAGGGAGAGAGGGAAGAGGGAGAGAGGGAAGAGGGAGAGAGGGAAGAGGGAGAGAGGGTAGGGGGAGAGAGGGAAGAGGGAGAGAGGGTAGGGGGAGAGAGGGAAGAGGGAGAGAGGGTAGGGGGAGAGAGGGAAGAGGGAGAGAGAGAAGGGGGAGAGGGAGAGAGAGAGAAGAAGAGAGCCAGTTTACTGAAAAGGTTGAGTACTTGGGGTAAACGTCAGCATATTCCTTGTATTTCAGGAAGAAAATCTTGTTATACACATACACATGTAATACCTGTATTATACACATATATTATGTTGTTGTATATTTCCAGGAAGCTAATTCAGAGAAAGAGAATGGCTGAAAGGAAGGTATGCGAAGTATGTCAAGTTGTTTACGTTATTAACAAAAGGTGACTCTGAGCCCCCCTAGATCCCCCTGTAGGGTAGACGGGCCTGTGTGGCCTCTCTCTCACTCTGTCTTGCTGTCTGACCATTAAACCCTAGGTCTACTCTCTCACTCTGTCTTACCGTCTGACCTTTAAACCCTAGGTCTACTCTCTCACTCTGTCTTGCCATCTGACCTTTAAACCCTAGGTCTACTCTCTCACTCTGTCTTGCCGTCTGACCTTTAAACCCTAGGTCTACTCTCTCACTCTGTCTTGCCGTCTGACCTTTAAACCCTAGGTCTACTCTCTCACTCTGTCTTGCCATCTGACCTTTAAACCCTAGGTCTACTCTCTCTCTCTGTCTTGCCGTCTGACCTTTAAACCCTAGGTCTACTCTCTCTCTCTGAGCAGCAGCTATTAGAAAGACATTTGGATTACTGTTAGGAAGCACAGTATTGTTGGGTCCTGTTTTAAGACTGGGTCAGGGGCTAGGGGTCAGGGGGACAGGGGCCAGGGGTCAGGGGACCAGGGGACAGGGGACAGGGACCAGGGGACAGGGGTCAGGGGCCAGGGGACGGCGGTCAGGGAACAGGGGACAGGGACCAGGGGTCAGGGGACAGGGACCAGGGGTCAGGGGCCAGGGGACAGGGACCAGGGGTCAGGGACCAGGGGTCAGGGGCCAGGGGTCAGGGACTGTGGTTCGAGATATTGGCTTGGTGGAACACAAAAACAACTTCAGGAAGCTCCGTTTCAACATCAGGAGTTCATTGGTCAGTATTGGGTTAAACATGTTTCAGATCACTGATTTAATAGGTGTTCTTTTCCAGAGAGACAAACTGTCAGCATGTTTATTGTAAACATTGCTCTTCAGTGGATGTCACAGATACCTCATACCTCCGTCACCCAGGAAGTGTTTTGAGAGGCTGGTTATGGCACACATCCACTTCATCGTCCCAGACATCCTGGACCCACTCCAACTTGCATAACCGCCCCAAGAGATCCACAGACGATGCAATCTCAATTGTACTCCACACTGTCCTCACCCACCTAGATATGAGGAACACCTATGTGAGAATGCTGTTCATTGACTACAGCTCAGCGATCAACACCATTGTCCCCTCCAAGCTCGTCACCAAGTTTAGGATCATGGGACTGAACCCCTCCCTCTGAAACTGGATCCTGCACTTCCTGATGAGCCGACCCCAGGTGGTGAGGGTAGGCAACATCCCCTCGCCACGCTGACCCTCAACACGGGGGTCCCACAGGGATGCGCGTTTAGTCCCCTCCTGTACTCCCTATCCACCCAAGACTGCGTGGCCAGATCTCGATTCCAACGCCATCATTAAGTTTGCTGACGACACTACGGTGGTAAGGCCTGATCACTGACAATGATGAGACAGCCTATAGGGAGGAGGTCAATGACCTGACAGTGTGGTGCCAGGACAACAACCTCTCCCTCAACGTCAGTAAGACCAATGAGCTGATCGTGGACTACAGGAAACAGAGGGTCGAGCACACCCCCATCCACATCGACGGGGCTGCAGTGGAGCAGGTAGAAAGCAAGGCCCTAAAAAGAGCAAGGCCCTAAAAAGAGCAAGGCCCTAAAAAGAGCAAGGCCCTAAAAAGAGCAAGGCCCTAAAAAGTGTCAAGGACTCCAGCTACCAAATCAGGCAGTTCTCTCTGCTACCACAAGGAATATTGGTACCGATGCACCAAGTCTGGAACCAACAGGACCCTGAACAGCTTCTACCCCCAAGCCATGAGACTGCTAAATAGTTAGTTCCTCTGTGTCCAAATCACTAAGAACTTAAAATGGTCTACACAAACAAGCATAGTTGTGAAGAAGGCCCGGCACCACCTTTTCCCCCTCAGGAGGTTGAAAAGGTTTGGCATGGGCCCTTCAAATCCTCAAAAACGTTCTACAGCTGTACGGCTGAGAGCCTTGACTGGCTGCAACACCGCTTGGTATGGGAATAGTACCGCTCTGGATAGCATGGAGCTACAGAGTGTGGTGCGGACAGCCCAGTACATCACCGGGGACGAGCTCCTTGCCATCTAGGACCTCTCTATATCAGGAGGTGTGAAAGGAAGACCAAGAAAATCATTAAAGACTCCAACCAACCCATAGATTGCTTTCTCTGCTTCCGCACGGCAAATGGTGACGTTGCATCAAGTCTGACACCAAAACAGGCTCCTGAACAGCTTCTATCCCCATGCCATGAGACTACTAAATAGCTAACTAAATAGCTAACTAAATATCTAACTAAATAGCTAACTAAATAGCTAACTAAATAGAACTTAATAGCTAACTAAATAGAACTAAATAGCTAACTAAATAGAACGAAATCGCTAACTAAATAGAACGAAATAGCTAACTAAATAGAACTAAATAGCTAACTAAATAAAATGAAATAGCTAACAAAATAGCTAACTAAATAAAACTAAATAGCTAACTAAATAGAACTAAATAGCTAACTAAATAGAACTAAATAGCTAACTAAATAGAACTAAATAGCTAACTAAATATAACTAAATAGCTAACTAAATAGAAATAAATAGCTAACTAAATAGAACTAAATAGCTAACTAATTAGCTAACAAAATGGCTTCATGGACTATCTGGGGTTGACCTTTGTATTTTTGCACTGTCTCAATACACACTCACAGGGCCCTACACACTCACAGGGCCCTACACACTCACAGGGCCCTACACACTCACAGGGCCCTACACACTCACAGGGCCCTACACACTCACACACATACAAACACTCACTCCATCATTCGCTCAACACACACACATAATAGGAACATACATTGACACTGACTCTGCACACACACACCCACTCACATACAATCATCATATACGCTGCTGCTACTCTGTTTATCATATATCCTGATGCCTATTCACCTTACATATCTACCTCCATCACTCCACTATACATATCTACCTCCATCACTCCCACTACACATATCTACCTCCATCACTCCACTATACATATCTACCTCCATCACTCCAGTATCCCTGTCTCCTATACATATCTACCTCCATCATTCCACTATACATATCTACCTCCATCACTCCCACTATACATATCTACCTCCATCACTCTGCTATACATATCTACCTCCATCACTCCACTATACATATCTACCTCCATCACTCCACTATACATATCTACCTCCATCACTCCACTATACATATCTACCTCCATCACTCCCACTACACATATCTACCTCCATCACTCCACTATACATATCTACCTCCATCACTCCCACTATACATATCTACCTCCATCACTCCACTATATCATATCTACCTCCATCACTCCACTATATCATATCTACCTCCATCACTCCACTATACAGATCTACATCCATCACTCCACTATACATATCTACCTCCATCACTCCACTATATCATATCTACCTCCATCACTCCACTATATCATATCTACCTCCATCACTCCACTATACATATCTACCTCCATCACTCCCACTATACATATCTACCTCCATCACTCCCCTATACATATCTACCTCCATCACTCCACTATATCATATCTACCTCCATCACTCCACTATACATATCTACCTCCATCACTCCCACTATACATATCTACCTCCATCACTCCACTATACATATCTACCTCCATCACTCCCACTATACATATCTACCTCCATCACTCCACTATACATATCTACCTCCATCACTCCCACTATACATATCTACCTCCATCACTCCACTATACATATCTACCTCCATCACTCCCACTATACATATCTACCTCCATCACTCCACTATACATATCTACCTCCATCACTCCCACTATACATATCTACCTCCATCACTCCACTATACATATCTACCTCCATCACTCCCACTATACATATCTACCTCCATCACTCCCACTATACATATCTACCTCCATCACTCCACTATACATATCTACCTCCATCACTCCCACTATACATATCTACCTCCATCACTCCCCTATACATATCTACCTCCATCACTCCCACTATACATATCTACCTCCATCACTCCACTATACATATCTACCTCCATCACTCCCACTATACATATCTACCTCCATCACTCCACTATACATATCTACCTCCATCACTCCCACTATACATATCTACCTCCATCACTCCACTATACATATCTACCTCCATCACTCCCACTATACATATCTACCTCCATCACTCCCACTATACATATCTACCTCCATCACTCCACTATACATATCTACCTCCATCACTCCCACTATACATATCTACCTCCATCACTCCCACTATACATATCTACCACCATCACTCCACTATACATATCTACCTCCATCACTCCCACTATACATATCTACCTCCATCACTCCACTATACATATCTACATCCATCACTCCACTATACATATCTACCTCCATCAATCCACTATATCATATCTACCTCCATCACTCCACTATATCATATCTACCTCCATCACTCCACTATACATATCTACCTCCATCACTCCCACTATACATATCTACCTCCATCACTCCCCTATACATATCTACCTCCATCACTCCACTATACATATCTACCTCCATCACTCCACTATACATATCTACCTCCATCACTCCCACTATACATATCTACCTCCATCACTCCACTATACATATCTACCTCCATCACTCCACTATACATATCTACCTCCATCACTCCACTATACATATCGACATCCATCACTCCACTATACATATCTACCTCCATCACTCCACTATACATATCTACCTCCATCACTCCCACTATACATATCTACCTCCATCACTCCACTATACATATCTACCTCCATCACTCCACTATATCATATCTACCTCCATCACTCCACTATACATATCAACCTCCATCACTCCCACTATACATATCTACCTCCATCACTCCACTATACATATCTACCTCCATCACTCCCACTATACATATCTACCTCCATCACTCCACTATACATATCTACCTCCATCACTCCACTATATCATATCTACCTCCATCACTCCACTATACATATCTACCTCCATCACTCCAGTATCCCTGTACATTGTTAATGTGGTAGTGACCCTGTATATAGTCCCCTTACCTCTATACATATCTACCACCATCACTCCAGTATCCCTGTCCCCTTACCCCTCTATATATCTACCTCTATCGATCCAGTATCCCTGTCCCCTTACCCCTCTATATATCTACCTCTATCGATCCAGTATCCCTGTCCCCTTACCCCTCTATATATCTACCTCTATCGATCCAGTATCCCTGTCCCCTTACCCCTCTATATATCTACCTCTATCGATCCAGTATCCCTGTCCCCTTACCCCTCTACATATCTACCTCTATCGATCCAGTATCCCTGTCCCCTTACCCCTCTACATATCTACCTCTATCGATCCAGTATCCCTGTCCCCTTACCCCTCTACATATCTACCTCTATCGATCCAGTATCCCTGTCCCCTTACCCCTCTACATATCTACCTCTATCGATCCAGTATCCCTGTCCCCTTACCCCTCTATATATCTACCTCTATCGATCCAGTATCCCTGTCCCCTTACCCCTCTATATATCTACCTCTATCGATCCAGTATCCCTGTCCCTTTACCCCTCTACATATCTACCTCTATCGATCCAGTATCCCTGTCCCCTTACCCCTCTACATATCTACCTCTATCGATCCAGTATCCCTGTCCCTTTACCCCTCTACATATCTACCTCTATCGATCCAGTATCCCTGTCCCCTTACCCCTCTACATATCTACCTCTATCGATCCAGTATCCCTGTCCCCTTACCCCTCTACATATCTACCTCTATCGATCCAGTATCCCTGTCCCCTTCCCCCTCTATATATCTACCTCTATCGATCCAGTATCCCTGTCCCCTTACCCCTCTACATATCTACCTCTATCGATCCAGTATCCCTGTCCCCTTACCCCTCTACATATCTACCTCTATCGATCCAGTATCCCTGTCCCCTTACCCCTCTACATATCTACCTCTATCGATCCAGTATCCCTGCGCATTGTCAATATGACACTGGACCTGATTGACCCTGTATATAGTATGATTACTTTATCATGTTCCTCTTGTTGTTATATCTTGTGTGTTATTATTTTTTGTGTTATATTGTTATTCATTATTGTATTGTTGGGGTTAGAGTTTGCAAGAAAGGCATTTCACTGTACTTGTGCATGTGACATTAAAACGTGAAACTTGATTGAAACGTGAAACCGCAGAAACCATTGAGGAAGTGTGACGATGTCACAGGAAGCTAGTTTCCCCTTAATGCCCCCTTCTCCCCCCTCTCTCCCCCTCTCTTCTCCCTTTCTTCTCTCCCCCTATCTTCTCCCCTCCATCTCTCCCCCTCTCTTTTCCCCTCCATCTGTCCCCCTATCTTCTCTCCCCCTCTCTTTTCCCCTCCATCTCTCCCCCTCTCTTTTCCCCTCCATCTGTCCCCCTCTCTTCTCCACTCCATCTCCCCCTCTCTCTTCTCCCCTCCATCTCTCCCCCTCTCTTTTCCCCTCCATCTGTCCCCCTCTCTTCTCCCCTCCATCTGTCCCCCTCTCTTCTCTCCCCCTCTCTTCTCCCCTCCATCTCTCCCCCTCTCTTCTCCCCTCCATCTCTCCTCCTCTCTTTTCCCCTCCATCTGTCCCCCTCTCTTCTCTCCCCCTCTCTTCTTCCCTCCATCTCTCCCCCTCTCTTCTTCCCTCCATCTCTCCCCCTCTCTTTTCCCCTCCATCTCTCCCTCTCTCTTCTCCACTCCATCTCCCCCTCTCTCTTCTCCCCTCCATCTCCCCCCCTCTCTTTTCCCCTCCATCTCTCCCCCTCTCTTCTCCCCTCCATCTCCCCCTCTCTTCTCCCCTCCATCTCCCCCTCTCTTCTCCCCTCCATCTCCCCCTCTCTTCTCCCCTCCATCTCCCCCTCTCTTCTCCCCTCCATCTCCCCCTCTCTTCTCCCCTCCATCTCCCCCTCTCTTCTCCCCTCCATCTCCCCCTCTCGTCTCCCCTCCATCTCCCCCTCTCTTCTCCCCTCCATCTCCCCCTCTCTTCTCCCCTCCATCTCCCCCTCTCTTCTCCCCTCCATCTCCCCCTCTCTTCTCCCCTCCATCTCCCCCTCTCTTTTCCCTCCATCTCCCCCTCTCTTTTCCCTTCCATCTCCCCCTCTCTTCTCCCCTCCATCTCCCCCTCTCTTCTCCCCCTCCATCTCCCCCTCTCTTCTCCCCTCCATCTCCCCCTCTCTTCTCCCCTCCATCTCCCCCTCTCTTCTCCCCTCCATCTCCCCCTCTCTTCTCCCCTCCATCTCCCCCTCTCTTTTCCCTTCCATCTCCCCCTCTCTTCTCCCCTCCATCTCCCCCTCTCTTCTCCCCTCCATCTCCCCCTCTCTTCTCCCCTCCATCTCCCCCTCTCTTTTCCCTTCCATCTCCCCCTCTCTTCTCCCCTCCATCTCTCCCCCTCTCTTTTCCCCTCCATTTTTCCTCCTCTCTTCCTACCCCCTCCCTTTCTGGGGACAAGATGCAGGTGTTACAGCCCTTAAATCTAGGGTGACCACATTTAAGATACCCAAATGCGGGACAACAGGATGATTTCGAGGAACAGATTAGTAGCCTACAGGAAAAAAAACTATTTACTGGAGGCGGGACAAAATGTGGGACTGTCCATCACAATCAGGGACATGTGGTAACTTTACAATAATCTGATTCACAAAGTTGGCGCCACACACACACACACACACACACACACACACACACACACACACACACACACACACACACACACACACACACACACACACACACACACACACACACTCCTCTTTGACAGGGAGAGAGACAGTTCTCAGCCCCTAATTTTAGACATTGTGACGCAGGAACCGAGAAAAGGGATTCTCCCCTGTAATATTTCCACGGATATGTAACAGCATAGGGGTCATGTTCCTGTTAGCAGACTGGGGGTGTGTGTGTGTGTGTGTGTGTGTGTGTGTGTGTGTGTGTGTGTCGTGTGTCATGCCTGGGTGTGTGTGTGTGTGTGTGTGTGTGTGTGTGTGTGTGTGTGTGTGTGTGTGTCTGTGTCGTGTGTCATGCTTGGGTGTGTGTGTGTGTGTGTCGTGTGTGTGTGTGTGTGTGTCGTGTGTCATGCTTGGGTGTGTGTGTGTGTGTGTCGTGTGTCATGCCTGGGTGTGTGTGTGTGTGTGTGTGTGTGTGTGTGTGTCGTGTGTGTGTGTGTGTGTGTGTCGTGTGTCATGCTTGGGTGTGTGTGTGTGTGTGTGTGTGTGTGTGTGTGTGTGTGTGTGTGTGTCGTGTGTCATGCTTGGGTGTGTGTGTGTGTGTGTGTCGTGTGTCATGCTTGGGTGTGTGTGTGTGTGTGTGTGTGTGTGTGTGTGTGTGTGTGTGTGTGTGTGTGTGTGTGTGTGTGTGTGTGTGTGTGTGTGTGTGTGTGTGGTGCCAACTTTGTGAATCAGATTCATGTAAAGTTACCATGCTTGGTTAAGTGAGTTCGTGTTGTATTGAGTTTGACACAGCTCTTTTGAGGAAAAAGCCTGACTATCTCAGTTCTGTGAATCGGGATGGAGTGGAGAAAACACTTTCCTAAACAAAACAGCGCAGACATGGCTACATAGACACTCACACAGTGTCAATACACTCTGACGAACACCCTGTCTGTTGTCACGGTGACAATATAACATGACACCGTGTATAGATTAACACTCTGTCTGTTGTCATGGTGACAATAGAACAGGATAGAATGTGACCCATATAAGGTTCCTGGAGATTTGTTGGTGTTTTACTAACGGTGTGTGTGTGTCTATCTGTCTGTCTGTCTGTAGGACTGCCGTCAGAGGTTCCGCGCGGTGCTGGTGGAAGCCACGGTGAAGCTGGATGAGCAGGTGAAGAGGATCGGCAGAGCTGTAGAAGACTCCAAACCTTACTGGGAGGCCAGGAGAGTGGCCAGACAGGTACACACACACACACACACACACAGGTAGAACCCTTTTGAGTTCCATGTAGAACCCTTTTCGAAGAGGCCAAAGAACCGGGGCAGGCCGGGGTTATACAGGCTACATGAGAGGAACATTTTAAAGAGAACACACACACACACACTCAAGGATTTTAAAGCCAGAGGAGAAGTCACATTGATTCTATTTATAACTCTGTCACACCACCTCTAAATCAGACTGATCACACACTGCTACTCACACACACACACACACAGTTTCTCTGTCAGCTAGTTGTGAGTAGGGTAGATAGAGAGATGAGTGTGTCAGGTGTTTAATCCCTGCTCGGGGAAGATATCAGAGCTAAGGATGATGTTATTAAGGAGTTTTAGTATAGCCAATTGGAATTTGTGCTCTGTATATTTTATCATTTCATGTAGGATACCATCAACCCCACAGGCATTTTTGGGTTGGAGGGTTTGTATTTTGTCCTGTAGTTCATTAAATGTCATTGGAGAATCCAGTAGGTTCTGGTATTTTTTTTTTTACCTTTATTTAACCAGGCAAGTCAGTTAAGAACAAATTCTTATTTTCAATGACGGCCTGGGAACAGTGGGTTAACTGCCTGTTCAGGGGCAGAACGACAGATTTGTACCTTGTCAGCTCGGGGGTTTGAACTTGCAACCTTCCGGTTACCAGTCCAACGCTCTAACCACTAGGCTACCTGCCGCCCCTACACTCTAACCACTAGGCTACCTGCCGCCCCTACACTCTAACCACTAGGCTACCTGCCGCCCCTACACTCTAACCACTAGGCTACCTGCCGCCCCTACACTCTAACCACTAGGCTACCTGCCGCCCCTACACTCTAACCACTAGGCTACCTGCCGCCCCTACACTCTAACCACTAGGCTACCTGCCGCCCCTACACTCTAACCACTAGGCTACCTGCCGCCCCTACACTCTAACCACTAGGCTACCTGCCGCCCCTACACTCTAACCACTAGGCTACCTGCCGCCCTACACTCTAACCACTAGGCTACCTGCCGCCCCTACACTCTAACCACTAGGCTACCCTGCCGCCCCTACACTCTAACCACTAGGCTACCTGCCGTCCCTACACTCTAACCACTAGGCTACCTGCCGCCCCTACACTCTAACCACTAGGCTACCCTGCCGCCCCTACACTCTAACCACTAGGCTACCCTGCCGCCCCTACACTCTAACCACTAGGCTACCCTACCGCCTCTACACTCTAACCACTAGGCTACCCTGCCGCCCCAGTTGATTCTAAGATGTGTATTTCATCATGCATCTATTTATAACTCTGTCACACTCCCACTCTCTAAATCACACACACACACACACACACACACACACACACACACACACACACACACACACACACACACACACACACACACACACACACACACACACACACACACACACACACACACACACACACACACTCCCTCTGTCCCTGTCACTAGAGAGATGAGTCTCAGGTGTTTAATCCCTCCTTTATTTAACCTCTCTAATCCGGTGTGTGTCCTCTGCCACCCCCTGCCCCTGCCCACCTTCTACAGCTGCTCTGATTGGCTCCTATTCACAGACACCCAAGGGGGCTTGGTCCATCAACCCTGGCAACAGCCTATGAGAGAGCATCATTTCAGTCATTCAACAAATGACTAGCGTGTGTGTCTGCCAACAAAAAAATATGAGCTGACCTGTCTACGCTTTGATGGGAAAGGGTACAAGCGGACAGAGACTGAGTGTCCTAGGTCCACTGTGTCTACATAGCTGGCCAGTCTACAGTATATAGGGGGTATGTAGATGCCAACTTCAACACGCGAGTGGCAGGATTACAGCCCCTATCTAGCTAGCAGCCCCCAGTGAGCCCAGTCCTATCTAGCTAGCAGCTCCTATCTAGCTAGCAGTCCTAGCTAGCAGTTCTATCTAGCTAGCAGTCCTATCTAGCTAGCAGCTCCTATCTAGCTAGCAGTCATATCTAGCTAGCAGTCATATCTAGCTAGCGGCCCTGTCTAGCTAGCAGCTCCTATCTAGCTAGCAGTCATAGCTAGCAGCCCCTATCTAGCTAGCAGCCCCTATCTAGCTAGCAGTCCTATCTAGCTAGCAGTCCTAGCTAGCAGTCCTATCTAGCTAGCAGCTCCTATCTAGCTAACAGTCCTAGCTAGCAGTCCTATCTAGCTAGCAGCTCCTATCTAGCTAGCATCCCCTATCTAGCTAGCCACCCCCAGTGAGCCCAGTCCTTTCTAGCTAGCCGCCCCAGTGAGCCCAGTTCTATCTAGCTAGCAGTCCTATCTAGCTAGCAGCTCCTATCTAGCTAACAGTCCTAGCTAGGAAGCAGTCCTAGCTAGCAGTCCTATCTAGCTAGCAGTCCTAACTAGCTAGCAGCTCCTATCTAGCTAGCAGCTCCTATCTAGCTAGCAGTCATATCTAGCTAGCAGTCCTATCTAGCTAGCAGCTCCTATCTAGCTAACAGTCCCTATCTAGCTAGCAGTTCTATCTATTGGGGCGGCAGGGTAGCCTAGTGGTTAGAGCGTTGGACTAGTGACCGGAAAGTTCAAACCCCCGAGCTGACAAGGTACACATCTGTCGTTCTGCCCCTGAACAGGCAGTTAACCCACTGTTCCTAGGCCGTCATTGAAAATAAGAATTTGTTCTTAACTGACTTACCTGGTTAAATAAAGGTTAAAAAAAAATAATTCTAGCAGCCCCTAGCTAGCAAGCAACTCCTATCTATCTAGCAGCCCCTATCTAGCTAGCAGCCCCTATCTAGCTAGAAGTCCTATCTAGCTAGCAGTCCTATCTAGCTAACCCTTCTATTGTTTACTTATGATTCATGTCTGAATTTGACATTTTTCATGACCTCATTTCTAGAGCCTGATCCAAGAGCTATTTATCTACAACTTATCCTCTCTCTCCCTCTCTCCCTCCCTCCTTCTCTCCCTCTGACCCTCACTCCCTCGCTCTCTCCCCCTCTGTCTCTCCAATGACATTCCAATGCTGAGACTAAGAGGAGGGGAGAGGAGAGGAGAGGAGAGGAGAGGAGGAGAGGAGAGGAGAGGAGAGGAGAGGAGAGGAGAGGAGAGGAGAGGAGAGGAGAGGAGAGGAGAGGAGAGGAGAGGAGAGGGAGGTTTAGGACCATAGCTCTTCTCAGGAAGCTGTCTATCTGTCTCTCCTTCTCAATTCAATTTAAGGGCTTTATTGAAATGGGAAACATATGTTAACTTTGCCATAGCAAGTGAAATAGATAATTAACAAAAGTGAAATAAACAATAAAATGAACAGTAAACATATTCTACTCTACTCTACTCTACTCTACTCTACTCTACTCTACTCTACTCTACTCTACTCTACTCTACTCTACCCTACTCCACTCTACTCTACTCTACCCTACTCTACTCTACCATACTCTACCCTACTCTACTCTACCATACTCTACCCTACTCTACTCTACCCTACTCTACCCTACTCCACTCTACTCTACCCTACTCTACTCTACCCTACTCTACCCTACTCCACTCTACTCTACTCTACTCTACTCTACTCTACTCTACTCTACTCTACTCTACTCTACTCTACCGTACCCTACTTTACTCTACCCTAGTCTACTCTACCCTACTCTCCTCTACCCTACTCTACCCTACCCTACTCTACCCTACTCTACTCTACCCTTCTCACCCAACTCTACTCTATCGTACTCTACTCTACCCCACTCTACCCTACTCTACTCTACCCTACCCTACTCTCCTCTACTCTACTCTACGCTACTCTACTCTACCGTACCCTACTCTACTTTACCCTACTCTACTCTACCGTACTCTACCCTAGTCTACTCTACCCTACCCTACTCTACTCTACCCTACCCTACCCTACCCTACTCTCCTCTACTCTCCTCTACTCTACTCAACCCTACTCTACCCTACCCTACTCTACTCTACCCTAATCTACTCTACTCTACTCTACTCTGCACTACTCTACTCTATCCTACTCTACTCTACTCTACCGTACTCTACTAGACTCTACCCCACTCTACCCTACTCTCCTCTACCCTACCCTACTCTACTCTACCCTACTCTCCTCTACTCTACTCTACTCTACCGTACCCTACTCTACTCGACCCTACTTTACCCTACTCTACCGTACTCTACCCTAGTCTACTCTACCCTATTCTACCCTATTTGACCCTACTCTACCCTATTTTACCCTACTCTCCCCTACTCTACTCTACTCTTCCCTACTCTACTCTACTCTACTCTACTCTACTCTACTCTACTCTACTTTCCTCTACTCTACTCTACCGTACCCTACTCTACTCTACCCTACTTTACCCTACTCTACTCTACCATACTCTGCCCTAGTCTACTCTACTCTACCCTACTCTCCTCTCCTCTCCTCTACTCTACTCTACTCTACTCTACTCTACTCTACTCTACTCTACTCTACTCTACTCTACCGTACCCTACTACACTCTACCCCACTTTACCCTACTCTACTCTACCGTACTCTACCCTAGTATACTCTACCCTACTCTACCCTATTTTACCCTACTCTACCCTACTCTACACTATTTGACCCTACTCTACTCTACCCTACTTTACTCTACCTTTCTCACCCTACTCTACTCTACACTACTCTACCCTATTTTACCCTACTCTACTCTACTCTACTCTACTCTACTCTACTCTACTCTACCGTACCCTACTCAACCTTACTTTACCCTACTCTACTCTACCGTACTCTACCCTAGTCTACTCTACCCTACTCTCCTCTACTCTACTCTAACCTACTCTAATCTACCCTACCCTATTCTACTCTACCCTACTCTACTCTACTCTACTCTACTCTACTCTACTCTACTCTACCATATTCTACCCTACTCTACTCTACCCTACTCTCCTCTACTCTCCTCTACTCTACTCTACTCTACTCTACCCTACTCTACTCTACTCTACTCTACTCTACTCTACCGTACCCTACTCTACTCTACCCTACTTTACCCTACTCTACCGTACTCTACCCTAGTCTACTCTACCCTATTCTACCCTATTTGACCCTACTCTACCCTATTTTACCCTACTCTAACCTACTATACTCTATCCTACTCTACCCTACTCTACCCTACTCTACTCTGACCTACTCTACCCTATTCTACTCTGCCCTACTCTACTCTACCCTACCCTACTCTACTCTACTCTACTCTACTCTACTCTACTCTACTCTACCGTACCCTACTCTACTCTACTCTACCCTACTTTAACCTACTCTACTCTACCCTACTTTAACCTAGTCTACTCTACCCTACTCTACCCTATTTTACCCTACTCTACCCTATTTTACCCTACTCTACTCTACTCTACTCTACTCTACTCTACCCTACTCTACTCTACCCTACTCTACCTTACTCTGCCCTACTCTACTCTACTCTACTCTACCCTAATCTACTCTACTCTACTCTACTCTACTCTACTCTACTCTACTCTACTCTACTCTACTCTACTCTACACTACTTTACCCTACTTCACATAGTACGGGGGTAGTGTACGAACACACACACACACACACACACACACACACACACACACACACACACACACACACACACACACACACACACACACACACACACACACACACACACACACAAACAAAACACTTCCTGCGGTATGAGCAAGAGAGACGGGAATTGCTGGCGCCTTTCTGTGCCTGTGCTGGGAGATACGTGTGTCTGTGTGTCCATTTTAGATGGAGGTCAAATTTGGTCAGTGGTTTCAGTGGTTCAGAGAAATAATGTTTTCCTTTTGCTGTACTACACACACACATGAGAGAGGGGAAGAGAGAGAGGTGGAATCAGGGAGAGAGGGGAGAGAAGAGGGAGGAATCAGGGAGAGAGGAGAGAGAAGAGGGAGGAATCAGGGAGAGAGGAGAGAGAGAAGAGGAGGAATCAGGGAGAGAGGAGAGAGAGAAGAGGAGGAATCAGGGGGAGAGGAGAGAGAGAGAAGAGGAGGAATCAGGGAGAGAGGAGAGAGAGAAGAGGAGGAATCAGGGAGAGAGGAGAGAGAGAAGAGGGAGGAATCAGGGAGAGAGGAGAGAGAAGAGGGAGGAATCGGGGAGAGAGGAGAGTGAAGAAGGAGGAATCTGCGAGAGAGAAGGAGAGAGAGGAGGAATCAGGGAGGGAGGAGAGAGAGGGGATGAATCAGGGAGAGAGGAGGAGATAAGAGGAGGAATCAGGGAGAGAGAGAGGAGGAATCAGGGAGAGAGAAGAGAAGGAATCAGGGAGAGATGAGGAAAGAGAGTAGGAATCAGGGAGAGAGGAGAGGATGAATCAGGGAGAGAGAAGGAGAGAGAAGAGGGATGTATCAGGGAGAGAGGAGAGGAGGAATCAGGGAGAGAGAAGGAGAGAGAAGAGGGAGGTATCAGGGAGAGAGAGAGAAGAGTGAAGTGTCAGGGAGAGAGAAGAAGAAAGATATGGAGAAAGGTAGAGAGAGAGCGAGAGGAGTCAACTTCTGCTTGTCTGTCAAAGAGATTACAACGGACAAGAGGAGAAAAACAGCTCCCTCCCTCCACCCCTCTCCCTCCACTTCCACATCTCCCTCCCTCCACCCTCCATTCCTCCACTTCCACATCTCACTCCCTCCACTTCCCTCACCCTCCACCCCTCTCAATCCACTTCCACATATCCCTCCCACCACTTCCCTCTCCCTCCAACCTCCATTCCTCGACTTCCATAACCCCCCCCCTCCACTTTGGGCTATAGAGGACGGGGAGAGAGAGTCTGGGTTTGGGCTATAGAGGACGGGGAGAGAGAGGCTGGGTTTGGGCTCTTGAGGACGGGGAGAGAGAGGCTGGGTTTGGGCTATAGAGGACAGGGAGAGAGAGGCTTGGTTTGGGCTATAGAGGACAGGGAGAGAGAGGCTGGGTTTGGGCTATAGAGGACAGGGAGAGAGGCTGGGTTTGGGCTATAGAGGATGGGGATGAGAGGCTGGGTTTGGGCTATAGAGGACAGGGAGAGAGGCTGGGTTTGGGCTATAGAGGATGGGGATGAGAGGCTGGGTTTGGGCTATAGAGGACAGGGAGAGAGGCTGGGTTTGGGCTATAGAGGATTGGGATGAGAGGCTGGGTTTGGGTAGTGCTGGAGATGAGAACCAGAGGTTCCCCCTTAGGCAGTAGGTGTGCTCACGGCTCTCCTCAGCTATCTGTTTGGATAACCTCTGACCTTTGAAAGCTCTGTTTATGATAAAGCCCCTAGCACTCACACACTGTAGAACTGCTATCACACTATAGAACTGATTAAACACTCACTCATATAGTATATATGTGAAGAACACTTCATTAGGGCTCTCAGCCTGCTGGGGGTTTATATATGAACACTTCATTAGGGCCCTCAGCCTGCTGGGGGTTGATGTATGAACACTTCATTAGGGCCCTCAACCTGCTGGGGGTTTATATATGAACACTTCATTAGGGCCCTCAGCCTGCTGGGGGTTGATGTATGAACACTTAATTAGGGCCCTCAGCCTGCTGGGGGTTTATATTGAACACTTCATTAGGGCCCTCAGTCTGCTGGGGGTTTATATATGAACACTTCATTAGGGCCCTCAGCCTGCTGGGGGTTTATATATGAACACTTCATTAGGGCCCTCAGCCTGCTGGGGGTTTATATTGAACACTTCATTAGGGCCCTCAGCCTGTGACTCAAGGCCTCGTTTATACCTGCCGCTAACATTTGTCCTGTGTCATGATCTTGTCCACATTCTGATTTGATATTATTCAAATGTGTCTTTTATCAGTTCACCGTGTCCAAATTGTGACTAGATTTCCTGGACTCTCCCTGTATGCAAATGATTTGACAGATATTCTTTCAAAAATAATATGTATTTATTTATATTAAGACACATGTTGATGCTATTAGTCAGTAGTGATTTTGGAGGACTGGATCAGGATGTATAAAATGGTTTCACCGACCAGATCCGTCTAGATATTCAGACACAATGCGTTCATGACTACCTCCGGAGGCGGTCAGGAGGGGTGTCTTTTAATCATCTACAAATATGGGCACAATCAGAATGTGAACAAGATCAGTACAAAGGACACATGTTAGAACCAGGTATAAACAGGGCCTCCGAAGCAGACAATTGAATGTGAATGACACAGTGAATATGAGACGGTCAGCACCCAAAGACAATTGAGACACCACTAAGAATGGATCTGCAGCCTACACCAACAAAGGCTGTTTGTCTGTTTGATAGAGGCAGTGTTTGTTGTAGGTGGTTTGGTCACAGTAATGGTAAAATGCCTATCTCATTCCCTCACTTCATATCTCCTGCCTACTCCCTGGACTATGAAACCCTGCTGTTGTTATGTACTGGACAAAGGGAGCTGGCTGGTGGGCAGACAGTGCTGCTATTTAACAAATCAGCTGTCAGACAGAAACACACATACACTGAGTGTACACAATATTAGGAACACCTGCTCTTTCCATGTCACAGCTTTCACCGGGATTCACCTGGTCAGTCGATGACCCCTTATTGATGTCACCTTTTAAATCCTCTTCAATCAGTGGAGATGAAGGGGAGGAGACCGGTTAAAGAAGGATGTTTAAGCCTTGAGACAATTGAGACATGGATTGTGTATCTGTGCCATTCAGAGGGTGAATGGGCAAGACAGAAAATGGGGAAGTTGGTTAAAATTGATGGGAAGCTGGATGGAGCCAAATACAGGACCATTCTGGAAGAAAACCTGATGGAGTCTGCAAAAGACCTGAGACTGGGACGGAGATTTGTCTTCCAACAAGCCAATGATCCAAAACATAAAGCAAAATCTACAATGGAATGGTTCAAAAATAAACATATCCAGGTGTTAGAATGGCCAAGTCAAAGTCCAGACCTGAATCCAATCGAGAATCTGTGGAAAGAACTGAAAACTGCTGTTCACAAATGCTCTCCATCCAACCTCACTGAGCTCGAGCTGTTTTGCAAGGAGGAATGGGAAAAAATGTCAGTCTCTCGATGTGCAAAACTGATAGAGACATACCCCAAGCGACTTACAGCTGTAATCGCAGCAAAAGGTGGCGCTACAAAGTATTAACTTAAGGGGGCTGAATAATTTTGCACGCCCAATTTTTCAGTTTTTGATTTGTTAAAAAAGTTTAAAATATCCAATAAATGTTGTTCCACTTCATGATTGTGTCCCACTTGTTGTTGATTCTTCACAAAAAAATACAGTTTTATATCTTTATGTTTGAAGCCTGAAATGTGGCAAAAGGTCGCAAAGTTCAAGGGGGCCGAATACTTTCGCAAGGCACTGTATGTCAAGAACTGCAAAGCTGCTGGGTTTTTTCACTCTCTCAAGAGTTTCCCGTGTGTATATCAAGAATGGTCCACCACCCGAAGGACATCCAACTTGACACAACTGTGGGAAGCACTGGAGTGAACATGGGCCAGCATCCGTGTGGAACGCTTTCAACACCTTGTAGAGTCCACAGCCCCGACGAGCTGAGGCTGTTCTGAGGGCAACTCAATATTAGAAAGGTGTTCTTAAAAATGTTTTGTCCACTCAGTGTATACAGTATGTACACACATACAGACACAAAGAGATTGATGGAAGAATAGAGTGGGAGGAATAAATTACAGAAAGAAATGAAGGGGGGTGAAGACAGGTCTTTGTGATGGAAATCTGTTTGTTTTTGAGTTTGAGCATCATATTTGTTTGTTGAATAATCAGTTTAATCACTCACACTCTCTATCCATCATTCTCTCTCCCTCTCTCTCTCCCTCTCCCTCTCCCACTCTCTCTCTCTCTCTGTCTCTCTCTCTCTCTCTATCCATCATTCTCCCTCTCTCTCTCTCCCTCTCTCTCTCTATCTATCTCTCTCTCCCTCTCTCTCTCTCTCTCTATCCTGTCTTGCATTCAGGGAGAGATAAAGGGATTTAAACAACCATGAGAAACTTCTCGGCTCAGTGTGTTTGTGTGTATGCATGTGTGTGTGTGTATAAGCCTAATATAGCTATTCATATTTCAGCAGCCGCATAGTGAAGCTGCTCGCTTTGAACTGTCTTCTCTTCTCTTTTCTCCCCCTTCCCCCTTCCTCCTCCTCCCCCTTTTTCCTCCTCCCCCTTTTTCCTCCTCCCCCTTCCTCCCCCCTTTTCTCCTCCTCCCCCACCTCCTCGCCCTCCCTCCTCATCACCCACCTCCTCCCCCTTCCTCATCTTCTACCTCTCCTCCATCCAATTCCCTGTCTCCATCTCTCCTTTACCCCCTCCTCCCAAGAAAAAGGAAGGGTACGTGGCTAACATTAATGTTAGGGTCAAGGGTTTGGTTTTTGGGGCGACCTGACCATATTCACATAGAAATGCGAGTTATAGATCTGTCATTCGCGTTGAAAGCCAGTCTAAGAGGCGGTAGATCTGTTCTATGTGCGCTATTTCTATGTTTCTCGTTCTTAAGTTTATTTTTTTTGCGTCTTTTACGTTAAGTTTTGTACACCAGCTTCAAACAGCTGAAAATACTATATTTGTGGTTATGGATAAAATATTTCACAGCGGTTTAGATGGTACAATAATTCTCTACACAACGACTGCTTATTTTGTCACATAAACTGAAATTAGGCGAGCTATTCTAATTTGAGCAAACCAGGAAATGGTGGAGGGATTTCTGCATAGTGCACTTTTAAGGTTAGGTAAGGGTCAGTTTTAGATTTTGGCTAGTTGGGGATGCTGGTCAGTCGATGGGATGCTGGTCAGTCGATGGGATGCTGGTCAGTCGATGGGATGCTGGTCAGTCAATGGGATGCTGGTCAGTCAATGGGATGCTGGTCAGTCAATGGGATGCTGGTCAGTCAATGGGATGCTGGTCAGTCGATGGGATGCTGGTCAGTCGATGGGATGCTGGTCAGTCAATGGGATGCTGGTCAGTCGATGGGATGCTGGTCAGTCGATGGGATGCTGGTCAGTCGATGGGATGCTGGTCAGTCAATGGGATGCTGGTCAGTCGATGGGATGCTGGTCAGTCAATGGGATGCTGGTCAGTCAATGGGATGCTGGTTAGCAAATTTCCCTTGAATCATGAAAGTATTCATTAAAGGACAGTCAATCATTCTCTTCGCAGGCCCAGCTGGAGGCCCAGAGGGCGACAGGTGAGTTCCAGCGTGCGGTGGAGATCCTGGGGGCGGCTAAAGAGACCATCGCCCTGGCAGAGGAGAGACTCCTGGAGGAGGACAGCAGACAGTTTGACTCAGCCTGGCAGGAGATGCTCAACCACGCCACCAACAGGGTACTGATGGAATTATCCTTAGGACTAAGTAAAAACATGATCTTACTACAAGGCTGGGTAACTCTTGGTCCTGGAAAGCCACAGCGTGTGCTGATGCTGATTAGACATCATTAGTAGTATTAGCTTCATTTTGTTGGACGAGATCAAAGCACATACACTACAGACTGACTCTGTCACCTTATTGGCTGTTGCAGGTGATGGAGGCGGAGATGACGAGGACTCGTAGCGAATTAGAGCACAGAAAGACGGCGAACCACTACAACGCCTGCATCAGTCATATGAGACAGCTCGAGAAGAAACTCAAACGCACCATCAACAAGTCTAGGTGTGTGTGTGTGTGTGTGTGTGTGTGTGTATGTGTGTATGTGTGTCTGTCTGTCTGTCTGTGTGTGTGTGTGTGTGTGTGTGTGTGTGTGTGTGTGTGTGTGTGTGTGTGTGTGTGTGTCTGTATGTGTGTTTGTGTGTGTCTGTGTGTGTGTGTGTGTCTGTGTGTGTGTGTGTGTGTGTGTCTGTGTGTGTGTGTGTGTGTGTGTGTGTGTGTGTGTGTGTGTGTGTGTGTGTGTGTGTGTGTGTGTGTGTGTGTGTGTGTGTGTGTGTGTGTGTGTGTGTGTGTGTGTGTCTGTGTGTGTGTGTGTGTGAGGCTGTGTGTGAGTTTTGGTCCTGTTCCTGTAACTGATTGTCTGTGTGTGTGTGTGTGTGTGTGTGTGTGTGTGTGTGTGTGTGTGTGTGTGTGTGTGTGTGTGTGTGTGTGTGTGTGTGTGTGTGTGTGTGTGTGTGTGTGTGTCTGTGTGTGTGTGTGTGTGTGTGTGTGTGTGTGAGGCTGTGTGTGAGTTTTGGTCCTGTTCCTGTAACTGATTGCCGAGAAGAGAGAGGAATGGATCCCCCGGTTCAGCCACCCCTCTCGGGCCTCTCGTTGCTCGATGTGTGTGATGTCTTCCAGATGTTAGCCGAGTATGCCTGTGCTGTGGTGTGTAAGTTTGGGCGTAGTGAGTGAGTGTATGTTTATATATATATATGTGAGTTTGGGCGCTGTGTGTGTGTGTGTGTGTGTGTGTGTGTGTGTGTGTGTGTGTGTGTGTGTGTGTGTGTGTGTGTGTGTGTGTGTGTGTGTGTGTGTGTGTGTGTGGAATGTAGCAGCTCTTGGAAATGCAGTGTTATTTTTTTTACAGAGGTTCATGGTTGCTATGACAACTCCACAGCACCATGTCAGAATTACCGACTCAAATCTCTCTCTCTCTCTCTCTCTCTCTCTCTCTCTCTCTCTCTCCACCTACAGGCCATATTTTGAACTGAAGGCGAAATACTACCTAAAACTGGAGGTATGTACAGTGCTCATTGTTCCGAATAGACAGTAGCTTGTTTGTGTGTGTAACACCCCTACTTTCTTCTCTCTCTCAGCAACTAAAACGTTGCGTAGACGAGCATCAGGCAAAACTGACCGTCGCCAAGGCAGACTACCGCACAGCGCTGCGCAACCTAGAGACCATCTCCGAGGAGATCCACGCCCGGCGACGCTCCATCCCTATGGGAACCAGAGGGAGGGGCGTGGGGGCCGAGGGCGAGGGAGGCCATGAGGACATTACCAACTTCAAGATGGAGTCAGACGGACTGTCCAGTGAGTGACACACATATGTGTGTGTTTTAATGTGTGTATCTGTGTGTGTTTTAATGTGTATATCTGTGTGTGTTTTAATGTGTATATCTGTGTGTGTTTTAATGTGTATATCTGTGTGTGTTTTAATGTGTATATCTGTGTGTGTTTTAATGTGTATATCTGTGTGTTTTAATGTGTATATCTGTGTGTGTTTTAATGTGTGTATCTGTGTGTGTTTTAATGTGTATATCTGTGTGTGTTTTAATGTGTATATCTGTGTGTGTTTTAATGTGTATATCTGTGTGTGTTTTAATGTGTATATCTGTGTGTGTTTTAATGTGTATATCTGTGTGTTTTAATGTGTATATCTGTGTGTGTTTTAATGTGTGTATCTGTGTGTGTTTTAATGTGTATATCTGTGTGTGTTTTAATGTGTATATCTGTGTGTGTTTTAATGTGTATATCTGTGTGTGTTTTAATGTGTATATCTGTGTGTGTTTTAATGTGTATATCTGTGTGTGTTTTAATGTGTATATCTGTGTGTGTTTTAATGTGTATATCTGTGTGTGTTTTAATGTGTATATCTGTGTGTGTTTTAATGTGTATATCTGTGTGTGTTTTAATGTGTGTTTCTGTGTGTGTTTTAATGTGTATATCTGTGTGTTTTAATGTGTATATCTGTGTGTGTTTTAACGTGTATATCTGTGTGTGTTTTAATGTGTGTTTCTGTGTGTGTTTTAATGTGTATATCTGTGTGTTTTAACGTGTATATCTGTGTGTTTTAATGTGTATATCTGTGTGTGTTTTAATGTGTGTGTATGTTTTCCAGTGGTGTCTGTGACGTTTGATGAAGAAGGAGGATCAGAGGAAGAGACAGAATCACACTCCACTTCCGCTCCCCTCGACATGACCTCCTCCTCCCATCATCCCTCCTCCTCCTTCTTCACCCCCTCTGCCTACCTCTCCTCTGCCCCCTCTCTCCTCTCCTCGTCCTGTCCCAGTACCATGGAGGGACCCAGTCCTGGCGGCTGGCTAAGCCCAGAGTCGAGGTGTGGTTCAGGGCATGACTGTCCTCACCTCGGCCCCCGTTCCCAGTGCAGTGGGGCCTCCTCCCCAGACCCAGACTGCGACCAAGAGAGAGGTCTGTGTGTGCCTGTGTTCCAGTGACTGTCTACAAACGTGATTATTGTTTGGATTATTGGGTTACTTTACTGAACAAAAATATAAACACAAAATGCAATAATTTCAAAGATTTTACTATATTGGTAGGAACTGGAACACGCTGTCGTACACTTCGACACAGAGCATCCCAAACATGCTCAATATACTTATGGTAGATAAATGAACATTAAATTATCTGACAACAGCCCTGGTGGACATTCCTGTACTCAGCATGCCAATTGCACGCTCCCTCAAAACTTGAGGCATCTGTGGCATTGTGTTGTGTGACAAAACTACACATTTTAGAGTGGCCTTTTATTGTCCCCAGCACAAGGTGCACCTGTGTAATGATCATTCTGTTTAATCAGCTTCTTGATATGCCACACCTGTCAGGTGGATAGATTATCTTGGCAAAGGAGAAATGCTCACTAACAGGGATGTAAACACATGTAAGCACAAAACTTGAGAGAAATAAGCTTTTTGTGCGTATGGAAAATGTATAGGATCTTTTATTTCAGCTTATGAAACATGGGACCAACACTTTTCATGTTGCGTTTATATTTTTGTTCATTGTAGTTAAAGGATTGCATTTTAGAAAACAAGCTTATTCACCCTTTACCCTGCTTTGTGTGTGTGTGTGTGTGTGTGTGTGTGTGTGTGTGTGTGTGTGTGTGTGTGTGTGTGTGTGTGTGTGTGTGTGTGTGTGTGTGTGTGCGCGCGCAGGGGACAGAGCAGAGGGAGCAGAGCAGAAGTCAGGTCTGGGTAAGCTGACCCTGACCATAACACACCCACTGCATCCCGGGGAGGATGACCCCAACGGGGACCCTAAGATGACCTCTAGCCCCACACCCCACAACCCATAGCCCCGCTCCCATCATCCTCCTGACCAACAGCGAATAACGGACAGAAGACTTCACCTCTCACATCGTATCATTGACTCATGACCTTTAAACCTGAACTCTGAACTATGAGGCTTTCTGTGGACTTAAGTGTTTATGTTCACCCCAGAGGGAAATCTGAAATCAGCCCCTATTCCATACATAGGAAATAAGGAATAGTGGAAATCAGTGGAGGCTGGTGGGAGTAGCTATAGGAGGATGGGCTCGTTGTAATGGCTGGAATGGAATGAATGGAACAGAGTCAAACATGTGGTTTTCATGTTTGATACCGTTCCATTTCATTCCAGCCATTACAATGAGCCCGTCCTCCTATAGCTACTCCCACCAGCCTCCACTGGTGGAAATAGGGTGCCATTTTGGATCTTGTCCAGAACTGATCGGGAGGAATCTGGAAGGGGAAGTCAACATGATGGATACCTGGGGATTGTGGGGGAGCATCGCCAGCCCAGTCGGTGGTCAAACTCCTTAAAGGATTCGAAGGAAGGGTGTGAAAGAGACATTGCTATGGTTACATCCTGTCACAAAGGGCCACACATCCTGTCACAAAGGGCCACACTTCCTGTCACAAAGGGTACACTTCCTGTCACAAAGGGTACACTTCCACACATCCTGTCACAAAGGGTGCACTTCCACACATCCTGTCACAAAGGGTACACTTCCTGTCACAAAGGGCCACACATCCTGTCACAAAGGGTACACTTCCTGTCACAAAGGGAGCACTTCTACACATGCTGTCACAAAGGGTGTACTTCTACACATGCTGTCACAAAGGGTGTACTTCCACACATCCTGTCACAAAGGGAGCACTTCTACACATGCTGTCACAAAGGGTGTACTTCCACACATGCTGTCACAAAGGGTGTACTTCCACACATCCTGTCACATAGGGTACACTTCCACACATCCTGTCACTGACTTCAAAACAATGGATTGTGTAAACCGGAAGGGAGTTTCCACTATTGTTAATTGTTGGAATAACCCTGGAGAGAGATGTTGACTGTTGACTTGTGGTCTCAGTGGGGATGTGAGGCAGAGGTTAATGTGGTCTCAGTGGGGATGTGAGGCAGAGGTTAATGTGGTCTCAGTGGGGATGTGAGGCAGAGGTTAATGTGGTCTCAGTGGGGATGTGAGGCAGAGGTTAATGTGGTCTCAGTGGGGATGTGAGGCAGAGGTTAATGTGGTCTCAGTGGGGATGTGAGGCAGAGGTTAATGTGGTCTCAGTGGGGATGTGAGGCAGAGGTTAATGTGGTCTCAGTGAGGATTCCCTAGAGGGGACAACAGAAGGACAGACACACTGTGACATCACACCACTGAACCCTGGACTTATGACCCTTGATCCCACAGCACGTGTGGTTCCTCAATTAAAAGTTTCAAGTTTATGCCGGAACCTTTTGTGGTAGATGGTGGCAGGTTGTGGTAAATTGCATCATTCTGTCATTGCACCACACTATCACAAGGGGGAGTTAGAGTGCTGATTTTGATTTCTCTCCCTCTAAAAACAGATAGAAATAATTCTAAATAACAAACTGGCTTTATTTACCACAGTGTGAAAGGCTGATAGCCCCTCTATATAGAGTTTCTGAAACACAGAGTCCTTCTTTGCTGATGTGAAGAAGAAACTGAATGAAAGAGAGTCCAGTGAGGATCGGGAGGGTAAAAGGTTTCCCAAGTCCTGAGCTAGTTTTTTCATTAACCCTTATTTTACCAGGGAAGTTGACTGAGAACACGTTCTCATTTACAGCAACGACCTGAGGAATAGTTACTGGGCAGAGGAAGGGAGGGATTAATGAGCAAATTTTAAGGGACGTTCTCTTGATAAGTGTGTGAATTGGACCATTTTCCTGTTAAATAAAAGGGGTCCTGTGTGGCTCAGTCGGTAGAGCATGGCGCTTGCAACGCCAAGCGCCGTGGGTTCGATTCCCGCTGGGGCCACCCATATGTAAAAAGTAGTGGCCCCAGCCGACTTGTAAGTCGCTTTGGATAAAAGCGTCTGCTAAATGGGATATTTTTATTTTTATTTTTTTTTTTTCCTGTTAAAATGTAACAAGTACATTTGGGTATTAGGTAGTAAAAAGTACATTATTTTCTTTAGGAATGTAGTGAAGTAGAAGTAAAAGTTGGCAAAAATATAAATTGTGAAAGTACAGACACCCAATAAAACGACTTAGAACTTTAAAGTATTTTTACTTAAGTACTTTACACCACTGTCTCTGACATAGGGTCCAGTACATCTCTTGATTTCTTCCTCAAAGAACTCTCGAGCCATGATGCCTGAATAAGGAGGCAACAGTGAATTATTGTGGAACACATTACAGTCTGTAAGGTGTCGGCTATAATATTTGATGTAACTGTTTGCTTTGTAAATAGCTAAACCTACCATCAAAAATCAAATATGGGCCTGGTCCCTGGCGAGAAATTGCTCCCCACAAATGGAGTTTGAGGGGATGCTCGGGACTCGGCTTGCTTGATCTTCTTCCTTTTTTCTGTAGCAATTTTGAGGAAATTGCTCAAGGGCCACGGTTGATTATTCCGTGAAGATGACGTTATTGAATGCCTCGCCAGCTTCGATCCATGCCTGGGCCTGCAGCACACAACGTTCTTTGTTTGTCAGACAATCATTGGGTCGAAACTACAGAACAGAACAAAACAAAAGAACACACATGGTTAATGTTCTGTAAATTTTCTTATATATATATATATATATATATATATATATACAGTACCAGTCAAAAGTTTGGACACACCTTCTCGTTCAAGGGTTTTTCTTTATTTGTACTATTTTCTATATTGTAGAATAATAGTGAAGACATAAAAACTTTGGGATGAGTTGGAACGCAGAGTGAAGGAAAAGCAGCCAACAAGTGATCAGCATATGTGGGAACTCCTTCAAGACTGTTGTAAAATCATTCCAGGTGAAGCAGGTTGAGAGAATGCCAAGAGTTTGCAAAGCTGTCATCAAGGCAAATGGTGGCTACTTTAAAGAATCTCAAATATAAAATATATTTAGATTTGTGTAACACTATTTTGGTTACTACATGATTCCATATGTGTTATTTCGTAGTTTTGATGTCATCACTATTTTTCTACTATGTAGAAAATAGTTAAAATAAAGAAAACCCTTGAATGAGTAGGTGTGTCCAAACTTTTGACTGGTACTGTATATACAGTGGCAAGAAAAGTATGTGAACCCTTTGGAAATACCTGGATTTCTGCATAAATTGGTCATAAAATGTGATCTGATCTTCATCTAGGTCACAACAATAGACAAACAATCTGCTTAAGGGGGTTGAATAATTTTGCACGCCCAATTTTTCAGTTTTTGATTTGTTAAAAAAGTTTGAAATATCCAATAAATGTCGTTCCACTTCATGATTGTGTCCCACTTGTTGTTGATACTTCATAAAAAAATACAGTTATATATCTTTATGTTTGAAGCCTGAAATGTGGCAAAAGGTCGCAAAGTTCAAGGGGGCCGAATACTTTCGCAAGGCACTGTAGATAGCTATGTAGCTGATCTGTGTATGGACCCTAAAACGTTTGGAATAAATATTAGTTCAGAACCTAGCTATTAACCTCAGCTATCATAGCTTGTTGTATTGACTTCACAACAGTCTGAATGACATGAATGAAGCCTATGGATTGAGTAGAATATAATATAACTTTATTAGGCCAAGGTTGCAAGGCCAATATACATGTAGTTATTACCAAGCATGAGATCCCCCACATTGTAGCCTGTACATTGAATATATTCACTGATCATGTACTCTACCTTGACAAATACACGTGCAGTTCAGTCATATCCAATACCAGGTGTATCAAACTCCAATCTTTGAATGATGCTGTGTCTGCATGTATGTATTACAATTAAACACTTCAACCGTGTTTACCAATCCTGGTCCTGGGACAATGGTTCAATGGTTACACATTGTAACTATGTAATAGACTAGACACGTGATTTAAGTAGTTACAGGCTGATTTGTAATTCATTACATTTACATTTACATTCAAGTCATTTAGCAGACGCTCTTATCCAGAGCGACTTACAAATTAGTGAATTCACCTTCTGACATCCAGTGGAACAGCCACTTTACAATAGTGCATCTAAATCATTTAAGGGGGGGGGGGGGGTGAGAAGGATTACTTTATTCATATACGTATACAGAAATAGAATTTAAAAAAACAGGACACTACACTTCTTGTGCACCATGTAAATACTCTATTACCGGTTAATCTCCATGTCGAACTCCCTTCATCTGCATTGATCTGAGGACATAGCACAGGTGTAGTATTTCATCAAATGAGAGACTTCATTTCAACTAGTAGAAAATGTGAAACACTTTCTTGAAAGAAGTTCATTATCCAAGTGTTATAAATACATAATACATGCATTAGAAATATTAATTCATTAAAAAATTGTAATATTAAATGATAAATACAAGTTCAATCTGTACGTCAATGCCCATCTGGTGTGCACTATAAAAACAGAGGAAGGAAGAAGGGTGAGAAGGACAGGAAGGGAAAGAGGTCAGAACAGAGAAGCAGGTTAGACAGTATATGATTAATGAACCACAGTACAACCCTAATATTCTCTCAGCTCATCCCAATTACATAATAGTGTCTCTAGTGGTGTCTCCTAACCAGCCTTGGGCCCCCAGTTGCCCGGAATGTTCTCTCAAGAGTGGGTGAGATGGGGGTTGGCATCCTCTCTCACATCAAAACATACCTGCAGAGTAGAGACAGATGGAGAGGCGTAATCATGCTAATACTGTCATAATCATCAGGAGGTGAAATGCAAAACTGACCTGGGATCATTAACTCTGGGACTACTACATCTCTTCAGTAATACTTCCTGTATAATATAAACTGACCCGGGATCATTAACTCTGGGACTACTACACCTCTGTCTGTATTTCAATGTAAAATATCTCTGCAATAATACTTCCTGTATAATATAAACTGACCTGGGATCATTAACTCTGGGACTACTACACCTCTGTCTGTATTTCAATGTAAAATATCTCTGCAATAATACTTCCTGTATAATATAAACTGACCTGGGATCATTAACTCTGGGACTACTACACCTCTGTCTGTATTTCAATGTAAAGCATCTTTGTAATAAATAATACTTCCTGTTGACCCTACCAAGTGACCTCTCACCTCTGATCGTGCTGTGCCCTCTATGTGTCAGCCAGTTCAAATGAGGGAGGGGTTCACCGACACAGCTGATATAACCTAGAGCAGAGCTCTCCAACCCTGTTCCTGTAGGTTTTAACTCCAACCCTGTTCCTGTAGGTTTTAACTCCAACCCTGTTCCTGGAGAGAGACCCTCCTGAGGTTTTAACTCCAACCCTGTTCCTGGAGAGAAACCCTCCTGTAGGTTTAAACTCCAACCCTGTTCCTGGAGAGAAACCCTCCTGTAGGTTTAAACTCCAACCCTGTTCCTGGAGAGAAACCCTCCTGTAGGTTTAAACTCCAACCCTGTTCCTGGAGAGAGACCCTGCTGTAGGTTTTAACTCCAACCCTGTTCCTGGAGAGAGACCATCCTGTCGGTTTTAACTCCAACCCTGTTCCTCCATGGTTGGCCCTCTTACCTATTCTTTGAAGGTGGAAGGAGCCACAGTTATACACTTGAGCCAGCTTACTGGACAACACAATCCATCAATCAGATTGATACAGGAGTGTGTGGGTGTGGCTTATAGGGTGTCTAATTGTTTAAAAAAAAGTATATATGCATGACTCTTAAAACAGCCTGTTTTGTTTTTGTACAGGCATCACACCCTCACCTAAACAGCACCCTCACCTAAACAGCACCCTCACCTAAACAGCACCCTTTACCTAAACAGCACCCTCACCTAAACAGCACCCTCACCTAAACAGCACCCTCACCTAAACAGCACCCTCACCTAAACAGCACCCTTTACCTAAACAGCACCCTCACCTAAACAGCACCCTTTACCTAAACAGCACCCTTTACCTAAACAGCACCCTCACCTAAACAGCACCCTCACCTAAACAGCACCCTTTACCTAAACAGCACCCTCACCTAAACAGCACCCTCACCTAAACAGCACCCTCACCTAAACAGCACCCTTTACCTAAACAGCACCCTCACCTAAACAGCACCCTTTACCTAAACAGCACCCTTTACCTAAACAGCACCCTCACCTAAACAGCACCCTCACCTAAACAGCACCCTTTACCTAAACAGCACCCTCACCTAAACAGCACCCTCACCTAAACAGCACCCTCACCTAAACAGCACCCTTTACCTAAACAGCACCCTCACCTAAACAGCACCCTCACCTAAACAGCACCCTTTACCTAAACAGCACCCTCACCTAAACAGCACCCTCACCTAAACAGCATCCTTTACCTAAACAGCACCCTCACCTAAACAGCACCCTCACCTAAACAGCACCCTTTACCTAAACAGCACCCTCACCTAAACAGCACCCTCACCTAAACAGCACCCTTTACCTAAACAGCACCCTCACCTAAACAGCACCCTTTACCTAAACAGCACCCTCACCTAAACAGCACCCTTTACCTAAACAGCATCCTTTACCTAAACAGCACCCTTTACCTAAACAGCACCCTTACCTAAACAGCACCCTTTACCTAAACAGCACCCTCACCTAAACAGCACCCTTTACCTAAACAGCACCCTTACCTAAACAGCACCCTTTACCTAAACAGCACCCTCACCTAAACAGCACCCTTTACCTAAACAGCACCCTCACCTAAACAGCACCCTTTACCTAAACAGCACCCTCACCTAAACAGCACCCTTTACCTAAACAGCACCCTTTACCTAAACAGCACCCTTTACCTAAACAGCACCCTTACCTAAACAGCACCCTTTACCTAAACAGCACCCTCACCTAAACAGCACCCTTTACCTAAACAGCACCCTTACCTAAACAGCACCCTTTACCTAAACAGCACCCTCACCTAAACAGCACCCTTTACCTAAACAGCACCCTCACCTAAACAGCACCCTTTACCTAAACAGCACCCTTTACCTAAACAGCACCCTTTACCTAAACAGCACCCTTTACCTAAACAGCACCCTTACCTAAACAGCACCCTTTACCTAAACAGCACCCTCACCTAAACAGCACCCTCACCTAAACAGCACCCTTTACCTAAACAGCACCCTCACCTAAACAGCACCCTCACCTAAACAGCACCCTCACCTAAACAGCACCCTTTACCTAAACAGCACCCTCACCTAAACAGCACCCTCACCTAAACAGCACCCTCACCTAAACAGCACCCTCACCTAAACAGCACCCTCACCTAAACAGCACCCTTTACCTAAACAGCACCCTCACCTAAACAGCACCCTCACCTAAACAGCACCCTCACCTAAACAGCACCCTCACCTAAACAGCACCCTCACCTAAACAGCACCCTCACCTGAGACGTAGAAATCAAAAGGAGAGAAACTGGGTTGTTAATAACTGCAGTTGACATAGCTCAATAAATAGAAGAACTCTCTTATTGCAATGTGGATGGCTCCGTAAATAGCATTTGGTTGTGCATAGTGTAGTCTATGGTGTTGCCAGGAAACAGCACCTTCTTCGAAGGAGTAGGAGGTGAAGATCTCCCGCACACAGATTACCTCCCATGCTGTGTTGTTGGACCCCATCCTTGAAACATCCTGCAGAGCAGCAGACTTCTCCTCTGGCACACGGCGGCGAGCTGCAGATCCCCTCCTGGTCCTCGTGTCCATCCTCATGAAGTTACGCAGGACACAGGTAGCCTTCACACACCTGAGTTCCTCCGGGAGGTAGTCCCAGATGTCCCTGGTCACCCGACCTTGCAGTGTCCTACACGGTAACTAGGCAACCGTTTTGAAGGAATCTCCGGTTACAAGGTATCTGTAGGAATATGGAAGCTTGGATAGATTGATGCATGTGCACGTGTAGCATGTGACAACAGCAGAATCATATCAAGGATAGCATCAGAAATGAATGCATGAATACCACTTGAAGCTTGATGACGAGTTTGTTCATTTGAATCAGCTGTGTAGTGCTGAGATAAAAACAACTATGTCCCCCTCTTTGAGTCCCCAGAACCAGGACTGGGAACCACTGCTCTTCGTTGGGACCTCTTCATCTGCAGAAGGCTTTCACAGCTCTCTGTATCTGAGGACAGAAAATCTCACAAGAAACAGACTTCATTATACTCAAATATGAACGTACTGAATATTATGTTATTATTATTATCTATGTCCTCACTTCTAGTGACTGGAACTACACAAGTACCCGCCCTGTACAGAACAGCCTCCTCTCTCACTGACAGTTGTTGCTGCTATCCTTTCACCCTCCTCCATGGCCGTTAGCTAGCTACCTACAAGTGCATTTGTACTGGTCATGTCTGTATACCTGTCGCTGGTTGATGCTTATTTATAAAACCCTCTTAGGCCTCACTCCCCCCTATCTGAGATATCTACTGCAGCCCTCATCCTCCACATACAGCACCGTTCTGCCAGTCATATTCTGTTAAAGGTCCCCAAAGCACACACATCCCTGGGTCGCTCCTCTTTTCAGTTCGCTGCAGCTAGCGACTGGAACGAGCTGCAACAAACACTCAAACTGGACAGTTTTATCTCAATCAAAGACTCAATCATGGACACTCTTACTGACAGTTGTGGTTGCTTTGCATAAAGTATTGTTGTCTCGACTTTCTTGCCCTTTGTGCTGTTGTCTGTGCCCAATAATGTTTGTACCATATTTTGTGCTGCTGCCATGTTGTGTTGTTGTCATGTTGTGTTGCTACCATGTTGTGTTGCTACCATGTTGTTGACATGTTGTGTTGCTACCATGTTGTTGTCATGTTGTGTTGCTACCATGTTGTGTTGCTACCATGTTGTTGGCATGTTGTGTTGCTACCATGTTGTTGATATGTTATGTTGCTGCCATGTTGTTGTCATGTTATGTTGCTGCCCTGATATGTTGTTGCCTTAGGTCTCTCTTTACGTAGTGTTGTGTTGTCTCTCTTTATGTAGCGTTGTGTTGTCTCTCTTTATGTAGTGTTGTGTTGTCTCTCTTTATGTAGTGTTGTCTCTCTTTATGTAGCGTTGTGTTGTCTCTCTTGTTGTGATGTGTGTTTGGTCATATACAGGTATATATATATATATATATATATGTGTATGTTGTTTGTTTTATTTTTAATCCCAGCCCCCGCAGGAGGCCTTTTGGTAGGCCATCATTGTAAATAAGAATTTGTTCTTAAATCAAATCAAACTTTATTTGTCACATGCGCCGAATACAACAAGTGTAGACCTTACCCTGAAATGCTTTACTTACAAGCCCTTAACCAGTTCAAGAAGAGTTAAGAAAATATTGACCAAATAAACGTATAAACTTAAAAATGATAAAAAGTAGCACAATGATATAACAATAACGAGGCTATATACAGCGGGTACCAGTACCGAGTCAGTGTGCGGGGGTACAGGTTAGAGGTCATTTGTACATGTAGGTAGGGGTGAAGTGACTATGCCTAGATAATGAACAGCGGGTAGCAGCATGACAAATGGGGGGGGGGGGGGGTCAATGTAAATAGTCCGGTGGCCATTTGATGAATTGTTCAGCAGTCTTATGGCTTGGGGGGTTAGAAGCTGTTAAGGAGTCTTTTGGTCCTAGACTTGGTGCTCCGGTACCGCTTGCCGTGAGGTAGCAGAGAGAACAATCTATGACTTGGGTGACTTCAGTCTCTGACAACTTTATGGGCTTTCCTCTGACACCGCCTATTATAGAGGTCCTGGATGAAAGGAAGCTTGGCCCCAGTGACGTACTGGGCCGTCCACACTACCCTCTGTAGCGCCTTACGATCGGAGGCAGAGCAGTTCCCATACCAGATGATGCAACCATGCTCTCGATGGTGCAGCTGTATAACTTTTTTAGGATCTGAGGACCAATGCCAAGTCTTTTCAGTCCCCTGAGGGGGAATAGGTTTTTGTCGTGCCCTCGTCACGACTGTCCTAGTGTGTTTGGACCATGATAGTTAGTTGGTGATGTGGACACCAAGGAACTTGAAACTCTCGACCCGCTCCACTACAGCCCCTTCGATGTTAATGGGGGCCTGTTCGACCCGCCTTTTCCTGTAGTCCACGATCAGCTCCTTTGTCTTGCTCACATTGAGGGAGAGGTTGTCATGGCACCACACTGCCAGTTCTCTTACCTCCTCCCTATAGGTCGTCTCATTGTTGTTGGTGATCAGACCTACCACATTGTGTCGTCAGCAAACTTAATGATGGCGTTGGGAGTCGTGTTTGGCCATGCAGTCATGGGTGAACAGAGAGTACAGGAGGAGACTAAGTACACACCCCTGAGGGGCCCCAGTGTTGAGGATCAGCGTGGCAGACATGTTGTTGCCTACCCTTACCACCTGGGGGGCGGCCCGTCAGGAAGTCCAGGAAGATCCAGGTGCAGAGGGCGGTGTTTAGTCCCAGGGTCCTTAGCTTAGTGATGAGCTTTGAGGGCACTATGGTGTTGAACGCTGAGCTGTAGTCAATGAACAGCACTCTCACATAAGTATTCCTTTTTGTCCAGGTGGGAAAGGGCAGTGTGGAGTGTGATTGAGATTGCTTCATCTGTGGATCTGTTGGGGCGGTATGCAAATTAGAGTGGGTCTAGGGTATCATGGGAGGATGCTGTTGATGTGAGCCATGACCAGCCTTTCAAAGCACTTCATGGCTACTGACGTGATGTGCTACAGGGCGGTGCTCACTGACTTGCCCAGTTCAATATTGGTTACATAAAATAAATAAATTAACACAGCAGCTGAGCTGGAGCCTGACGCAACTTCTAAAGGAAGAACCACTGTAGATGTGACTGTTTTTCTTTCTCATCTATATATACACATTTATAGATTTTTATATGGAATATTACAAAAAATATAATCTACTTTCAGTGAAGGCGCTCAACATCTACATCACATTCAGTCATCTAACAGACTCCCATCTAGAGGATACACAGAAGTAACCAGGGGCAACGTCGTGCTCAACAGCACGTCGACAGATCTCCCACAAGCTCAAAAAACAGTAACCTGAACCAGCATCCTATCAGTCACTGGCCCAAGATTCCAGCCAGCTCCAACCCCCCCTACATTTCCCCAAGAGCTGCCCTTCAATTACCCCCCCCCCCCACACACACACACACACAATATCATAAGGTGTACGAAAAAAGCTCAATTGTTCTGTTGAGGCAACCACTAGTATCCACAAATACTGGCCAAAACAAAAATATATTTGGCTACTGTATATTTACAGTGAGCTGCTGCCCCCTAGCGGTCATGCCGCAGCGCTGCATGGGTTCAGACTGAAGAACACGCCCTCAGACAAGCCAACAGCCTATCACCGAAGGCAGGAACGATGTCAGATGCACTTTTCAACCATACTCCGCACAGTAAGTAGGAGCCGGCAATACAGCAATAGTCTGCCATAAAACCTTAAAGAAGAAGAAGACAGGGCAGTAGAAACAACAACAAACATTTATTAGATATAGCTACAGTAGCTCGTTAATGTAACAACAACGTGTGAATATTGCATCCATTCTATCAACAGCTATACTTTTGTGAAACAGGTCAGAATTAGAAACAAACTCGCGGTTTTATTTGTTTAACGAGTGTTGAGAACTTTGGACTGAGTGACCATTGAACTCGTACTGACCGGTCCTCCCTCTCTGAGTTCCCCATCTATCCCGGGCTCTGGTCAGTCAGCCATGGCCCTCCGTGTCCTCCAGGCCGTGGCGGCGGTGGCTGTTCTTTGTCGGTTGCCCGTAACGTTAACCCAGGCTGGGGACAGGTCAGAAGGGACTCCCGGCCAATCCTACGTGGCTGCGGTATACGAGCACCGGGTTATTCTGAACCCGGAGCCGCACGTACCTCTGTCCCGGGCCGCGGCGCTCAAGCACATGATGAGCAACCTGGATGTGTACGAGGAGCAGGCCGCGCGAGCTGCGGCACAGGTTGGCTACATTTAGGGGGGGGGTCTTCTCTTTGATTTAACATGTGATGTGTTAGTGCAGGGCTGGAACTAAAGCCTGCACACACTGCCGCTAAGCTCTTCAGGACTGGGCTACACTTGTCTTTGACAGGAAGGATACACATCAATCTTGCTTTAAGGGCTGAAGTTAGCTTTAAAGCTCTTCTCCCTTTCGAGTCTCACCCGTTTCCCTAATTCTCTCTCTTTCAGGGGGCTCAGATCATAGTATTTCCAGAGGATGGTCTTCAGGGATTTAACTTCAGTCGTCTGTCCATCTCTGCTTACCTAGAGACCATCCCTGACCCACAGTCTGAGGACTGGAACCCCTGTACACAGACAGACAGACACACTCACACTGAGGTATGTACAGAGCCGGATCCAGAAAGAATCAGTTGGGCGGGCCTTTGATTTCAATATGCGGGTACGTTTTTTTCAGGGGACCTCCTGTGTGTGCAAGCGCATGAACGCTCACAATAGTTTTTTTAAACAGTGTTATAGTAGGCAATAGGCAGCTCTTGAGTGTCAAGTTTGGGGAAGCTTACAATTTACCATTTCTACCGATCTTTGTGCCAGTTATGATTCTTTTTATACGCGCATTTTCGTGGAACACTTTAATAGCCTACTGGCCAATGCAGCAGTAAGCCTAGAAGTTCCATAGTCAACTAATGTCTATACATAGGTCTAAAAGCTGACAAATAACAGTAGAAAATATCCTGTTGAAAATTCAGGTTCTTTCAATCACATTCATCTCTGCCTCCCTTTCTATCTGTCTTGACTTGAGCTAGTGAAGTGTAACGTCGTATCAAATCAACTGGGTTGGCCGGAAGCTGTCGCTAGCAAACATGCAACATTTTATCAACTAGCCTATTCTAGTCCCGCAGAGTTTCCCACGCCAGTGACCTCGGGACACACAGCTGTTTTTTAATGACAGTCCACTGGATATATGGAATCATCAGATCATGGTATTTTGTTCATTCACACCGAGGCTTGGTGATTATCGAGTCATCAGATCATGGTATTTTGTTCATTCACACCGAGGCTTGGTGATTATCGAGTCATCAGATCATGGTATTTTGTTCATTCACACCGAGGCTTGGTGATTATCGAGTCCGGGAGTGTTGGAAAGATGTTTCAAAATATTGAGGAGCTATCGTTCGCGATGGATATTTATAAAAATAGACTTGGTGTGAGGTGAAGAAGAAATGACTGAGAAGCTCAGTTTATTAGTGGTGGATCAGACATCCACAAATGGATCCAAATCACAAATCAGACATCCACACAGCAGGTCAACTTCTGTGTGCTCAGGCACGCGCGCTCCCTCACCATTATCAGGGAAGAGAAACCAGACATGCTCATTGCTGACATGGAGCACTCCAAACAAAAGACAATAAATAAATAAAATACAAAACTTGCAATGGTTATGAAATAAACCAAAACCTGTTTCTCACAACTGTAACGGGTTGTGAACTCTGCAAACAATGAGAACTGTAAATTACTGTGAATAATACCAGTGGGGGCTGGTAGGCAGAGCTATAGGAGGACGGGCTCATTGTAATGGCTGGAATGGAATTAATGAAACGGAGTCAAACAATATACAATGTTTAATTTATTCTATTCCAGCCAATTGAAGCCCATACTTCTATAGCTCCTCCCACCATCCCCCTCAGATTGCTACATGTATTAATGTACCCAAATGATGGGTGATTTACAGTACATTTACTAGGCCTATAAGTAACACATGTAATGGGGAATTGATCACAAATAAACAATCAAAGGGCAAACAATTCACAAAACAATGAATTGGCTGAACAAATGCATTCTGGAGAGCTGAACAGATGCGTTCTGGAGAGCTGAACAGATGCATTCTGGAGAGCTGAACAGATGCATTCTGGAGAGCTGAACAGATGCATTCTGGAGAGCTGAACAGATGCGTTCTGGAGAGGTGAACAGATGCATTCTGGAGAGCTGAACAGATGCGTTCTGGAGAGCTGAACAGATGCATTCTGGAGAGCTGAACAGATGCATTCTAGAGAGCTGAACAGATGCATTCTGGAGAGCTGAACAGATGCATTCTAGAGAGCTGAACAGATGCATTCTAGAGAGCTGAACAGATGCATTCTGGAGAGCTGAACAGATGCATTCTAGAGAGCTGAACAGATGCATTCTGGAGAGCTGAACAGATGCATTCTGGAGAGCTGAACAGATGCATTCTGGAGAGCTGAACAGATGCATTCTGGAGAGCTGAACAGATGCATTCTGGAGAGCTGAACGATGCATTCTAGAGAGCTGAACAGATGCATTCTGGAGAGCTGAACAGATGCATTCTAGAGAGCTGAACAGATGCATTCTGGAGAGCTGAACAGATGCATTCTGGAGAGCTGAACAGATGCATTCTGGAGAGCTGAACAGATGCGTTCTGGAGAGGTGAACAGATGCACTCTGGAGAGGTGAACAGATGCATTCTGGAGTGCTGAACAGATGCATTCTGGAGAGGTGAACAGATGCATTCTGGAGAGCTGAACGATGCATTCTAGAGAGCTGAACAGATGCATTCTGGAGAGCTGAACAGATGCATTCTGGAGAGCTGAACAGATGCATTCTGGAGAGCTGAACAGATGCATTCTGGAGAGCTGAACAGATGCATTCTGGAGAGCTGAACGATGCATTCTAGAGAGCTGAACAGATGCATTCTGGAGAGCTGAACAGATGCATTCTAGAGAGCTGAACAGATGCATTCTGGAGAGCTGAACAGATGCATTCTGGAGAGCTGAACAGATGCGTTCTGGAGAGGTGAAGAGATGCATTCTGGAGAGCTGAACAGATGCGTTCTGGAGAGCTGAACAGATGCGTTCTGGAGAGCTGAACAGATGCATTCTGGAGAGCTGAACAGATGCATTCTGGAGAGCTGAACAGATGCACTCTGGAGAGCTGAACAGATGCACTCTGGAGAGCTGAACAGATGCATTCTGGAGAGGTGAACAGATGCGTTCTGGAGAGCTGAACAGATGCATTCTGGAGAGGTGAACAGATGCATTCTGGAGAGGTGAACAGATGCACTCTGGAGAGCTGAACAGATGCCTTCTGGAGAGCTGAACAGATGCATTCTGGAGAGGTGAACAGATGCATTCTGGAGAGCTGAACGATGCATTCTAGAGAGCTGAACAGATGCGTTCTGGAGAGGTGAACAGATGCATTCTGGAGTGGTGAACAGATGCATTCTGGAGAGCTGAACGATGCATTCTAGAGAGCTGAACAGATGCGTTCTGGAGAGGTGAACAGATGCATTCTGGAGAGCTGAACAGATGCGTTCTGGAGAGCTGAACAGATGCGTTCTGGAGAGCTGAACAGATGCATTCTGGAGAGCTGAACAGATGCATTCTGGAGAGCTGAACAGATGCATTCTGGAGAGGTGAACAGATGCATTCTGGAGAGCTGAACGATGCATTCTAGAGAGCTGAACAGATGCGTTCTGGAGAGGTGAACAGATGCATTCTGGAGAGCTGAACAGATGCGTTCTGGAGAGCTGAACAGATGCATTCTGGAGAGCTGAACAGATGCATTCTGGAGAGCTGAACAGATGCACTCTGGAGAGGTGAACAGATGCGTTCTGGAGAGCTGAACAGATGCACTCTGGAGAGCTGAACAGATGCACTCTGGAGAGCTGAACAGATGCATTCTGGAGAGGTGAACAGATGCGTTCTGGAGAGCTGAACAGATGCATTCTGGAGAGGTGAACAGATGCACTCTGGAGAGCTGAACAGATGCATTCTGGAGAGCTGAACAGATGCATTCTGGAGAGCTGAACAGATGCATTCTGGAGAGGTGAACAGATGCACTCTGGAGAGCTGAACAGATGCATTCTGGGGAGCTGAACAGATGCATTCTGGAGAGCTGAACAGATGCATTCTGGAGAGCTGAACAGATGCATTCTGGAGAGCTGAACAGATGCATTCTAGAGAGCTGAACAGATGCATTCTGGAGAGCTGAACAGATGCATTCTGGGGAAAGACAAGCCATATCTTAGCCACACACCTCCCCTTTTTCTTGTGTCAACATTTTAAATTATACTCAAGACACATTATCTTTGCAGCTATTCACTGCCAGCCGATCAACTAGACCTGTTGCCGCGCGCTCTACTCAAACTGCTGGCTTTCCCATAGGCAGAGTCCTACACACTAGTGATTTGAAACAATCCACAGTTATTTTAATCAAATAAGCTAAAGATCCTGTGGCTAAGACATGCTACCTGGTGTATTTTGAATGATATTATTTAGACAGGAGTAATTATATCATTTTAGGCAAAACATCACTTTAGGAGAATCCAGCATCCTAACTGTGCAACCACCAACTTTCCTTTCCAATTCACGAGACTGAAACCAGAGATCTGTATATAATGACAATTTTTTTTATATTTTTTTTTTTACCTTTATTTAACCAGGCAAGTCAGTTAAGAACAAATTCTTATTTTCAATAACGGGCCTAGGAACAGTGGGTTAACTGCCTGTTCAGGGGCAGAGTTGTACCTTGTCGGCTTGGGGGTTTGAACTTGCAACCTTCCAGTTCCTAGTCCAACGCTCTAACCACTAGGCTACCCTGCCGCCCCGAAATGCTCATATCTCCGCCCTAAAAATGTGAGTCTTTGTCCCGAAGGCAGGCGACAAGCTTAGGACTGCATATTAAGCCCATTGGATTTATTCTGGACACATTTTGGTGAGTGAGCCCTCTTGCCTCACCTCATCCGGTTTTCGAGCTGGTCAAGGTCCTAAACGACATCATAACCGCCATCGATAAAAGACAGTACTGTGCAGCCGTCTTCATCAACCTGGCCAAGGCTTTCGACTCTGTCAATCACCACATTCTTATCGGCAGACTCAACAGCCTTGGTTTCTCAAGTGATTGCCTTGGCTGGTTCACCAACTACTTCTCAGACAGAGTTCAGTGTGTCAAATCGGAGGGCCTGTTGTCCGGCAGTCTCTATCGGGGTCAAATCAATTTTAAAAATGCTCTCTGCCGAAACTCTCCCACCGGAGAAGGCATCCGAGTGAGCGAAACAGCGCCCCTCTGTCTTACAATATGTTGCCCATGTATCTGATGCTGTCTGGACAGAAATAGTATGACATCTCATACCCTTTTGGTCCAGACAGCATCAGATACGTGGTCTACACATACTGAGACAGAGGGGCGCTGTTTCGCTCACTCGGATGCCTTCTCCGGTGAGAGAGTTTCAGCAGAGAGCATTTTTAAAAATGTATTTTATTTCACCTTTATTTAACCAGGTAAGCTAGTTGGGAACAAGTTCTCATTTACAACTGTGACCTGGCCAAGATAAAGCAAAGCAGTGTGACAAAAACAACAACACAGAGTTACATGCTTTATTTGAGATTGATGCGTTTAGCTGCTGGGCGCGCGTCTCAAATAAATGATCAATATTTAGTTTGGACGGACAAGGAGGTGCGGAAGGGCGGGCCAGGCACACCAATAAAGCCAGACCTGTGTGTGTACACACACACACACACACACACACGCACACACACACACACCTACCTACTTACACTTGGTGTACAAAACATTAAGAACACCTTCCTAATATTCAGTTGCAGTTTGTCGAGGCATGGACTCTACAAGGTGTCGAAAGCGTTCCACAGGGATGCTGGCCCATGTGGACTCCAATGCTTCCCACAGTTGTGTCAAGTTGGTTGGAAGTCTTTTTGGTGGTGGACCATTCTTGATACACACGGGAAACAAACCGGTGCGCCTGGCACCTACTACCATATCCTGTTCAAAGGCAGCTACTACCATACCCTGTTCAAAGGCACCTACTACCATATCCTGTTCAAAGGCACCTACTACCATACCCTGTTCAAAGGCACCTACTACCATATCCTGTTCAAAGGCACCTACTACCATACCCCGTTCAAAGGCATCTACTACCATATCCTGTTCAAAGGCACCTACTACCATACCCTGTTCAAAGGCACCTACTACCATATCCTGTTCAAAGGCACCTACTACCATACCCTGTTCAAAGGCACCTACTACCATACCCTGTTCAAAGGCACCTACTACCATACCCCGTTCAAAGGCACCTACTACCATACCCTGTTCAAAGGCACCTACTACCATACCCCGTTCAAAGGCACCTACTGCCATACCCTGTTCAAAGGCACCTACTACCATATCCTGTTCAAAGGCACCTACTACCATATCCTGTTCAAAGGCACCTACATCTTTTGTCTTGCCCATTCACCCTCTGAATGGCACACGTTCTGTACACAATCCATGTATCAATTGTCTCAAGGCTTAAAAGTTCTTCATTAACCTGTCTCCCCTTCAGCTCCACTAATTAATGTGGATTTAACAAGTGACATCAATAAGGAGGTCATTGCTTCCACCTGGTCAGTCTGTCATGGGAAGGAGCAGGTGTTCCTAATGTTTTGTACACTGTGTCTTTTGGTATATTTTTTTGGGGGGGGGGGATCAAATATCGTCAAATGTGTATTCTGTCCTGTTCTCTCTCAGGTCCTCCAGAGGTTGAGCTGCATGGCTCGACGTCACCGTCTTTACCTGGTGGCCAACATGGCTGACCTCCAGCCCTGCCGTCTGACCTCTCACCCCACCTGCCCCCCCGATGGGCGCTGGCAGTTCAACACGGATGTAGTCTTCAGGTGACCTGTGTTGCTTCTGTTTTGAACACGTTGTTCATGTGCCGCTAGAGATTAAATGGTGGACAGGAAGTTCCTCCAGGGAAATTACATTGTATTGTGTTTATATACAGGGATGATGTTTGTGCTCTTGGAATAGGGAAATGACATTATGTTGTGTTTATATACAGGGATGATGTTTGTGCTCTTGGAATAGGGAAATGACATTATGTTGTGTTTATATACAGGGATGATGTTTGTGCTCTTGGAATAGGGAAATGACATTATATTGTGTTTATATACAGGGATGATGTTTGTGCTATATTGTTAAGAGGCGTTAATTTAAAATGCGCCCCCACCATCAGCCATTCTCTGTATGTACTGTATGTTTGATAATAATTGTATATATATTTTTTTTTACACAATGAGTTGAGTTATAGATAGATGAAAAATAAATGTTTGTTCTCCCATTCACTGCAGGTGGGATGGTTCCCTGGCGGCACGCTATCACAAACACAACCTGTACTTTGAGAAGGCCTTCGATGCCCCGCCCACACTGGAGGTGGTGACCTTTGACACGCCGTTCGCCGGACGGTTCGGAGTGTTCACCTGCTTCGACATCCTGTTCCATGACCCTACCGTCAGACTACTGGAGCAGGTACGTACAGGAAGCTCCGCGGGCGGCAGGTAGCCCTGTGGTTAGAGCGTTGGGCCAGTAACCAAAATGTTTTAAGATACTTAACCCTAATTGCTCCTGCATCGCTGTTGTCGATGGCAGACCCTGGCTGTGACCTGCACTCTGAGGGTGTATCAGGGAGAGTAGGATATGTTAAAATTTTACAATTCACACACGTATATTTATAGACACAGGTGTAATAGGACAAATATAAGCTCTCACCAAATGATTATTATACAAACACACACCTTTTCCCCCACAATGTTTGATTATGCATCCAAAATGAAGTCAAGTCTGTGTTAATGTGTCTGTGTTAATGTGTCTGTGTTAATGTGTCTGTGTTAATGTCTCTGTGTTCATGTCTCTGTGTTCATGTCTCTGTGTTCATGTCTCTGTGTTCATGTCTCTGTGTTCATGTCTCTGTGTTCATGTCTCTGTGTTAATGTGTTAATGTGTCTGTGTTCATGTCTCTGTGTTCATGTGTCTGTGTCCATGTCTCTGTGTTCATGTCTCTGTGTTAATGTGTTCATGTCTCTGTGTTCATGTCTCTGTGTTCATGTCTCTGTGTTCATGTGTCTGTGTCCATGTCTCTGTGTCCATGTGTCTGTGTCCATGTGTCTGTGTTCATGTGTCTGTGTCCATGTCTCTGTGTTCATGTGTCTGTGTTCATGTCTCTGTGTTAATGTGTTAATGTGTCTGTGTTCATGTCTCTGTGTTCATGTGTCTGTGTCCATGTCTCTGTGTTAATGTGTCCATGTCTCTGTGTTCATGTCTCTGTGTTCATGTGTCTGTGTCCATGTCTCTGTGTTCATGTGTTAATGTCTCTGTGTCCATGTCTCTGTGTTCATGTGTCTGTGTCCATGTGTCTGTGGTAATGTGTTCATGTCTCTGTGTTAATGTGTCTGTGTTAATGTGTTAATGTCTCTGTGTCCATGTCTCTGTGTCCATGTGTCTGTGTTCATACTTCTCCTCAGGGGGTCAGACAGATGGTCTACCCTACAGCCTGGATGAACCAGCTTCCTCTGTTGTCAGCCATTCAGTTCCAGAGAGCCTTCAGTCTGGGAGCTAACACCACTCTGCTGGCGGCTAACATCAGGGCAGACAGCCTGGGTATGACAGGAAGTGGCATCTTCACCCCTGGTACTGCCATCTACCACCATGCCAGGGCTGGACAGCCAGAGGAGGGGAGGCTGCTGGTGCTGAGGATACCTGTACTGGACACTGCCTGGCTGGGAACAGAGACGAGGGCCAAGGGGCATGCAGGAGGAGAGGGAGAGGGGGAGGCAGGAGGAAAGACTGCAAGAGGAGAGGGGGAGGCAGGAGGAAAGACTGCAAGAGGAGAGGGGGAGGCAGGAGGAGAGACTGCAAGAGGAGAGGGGGAGGCAGGAGGAGAGACTGCAAGAGGAGAGGGGGAGGCAGGAGGAGAGACTGCAAGAGGAGAGGGGGAGGCACGAGGAGAGACTGCAAGACGAGAGGGGGAGGCAGGAGGAGAGACTGCAAGAGGAGAGGGGGAGGCAGGAGGAGAGACTGCAAGAGGAGAGGGGGAGGCACGAGGAGAGACTGCAAGACAAGAGGGGGAGGCAGGAGGAAAGACTGCAAGAGGAGAGGGGGAGGCAGGAGGAGAGACTGCAAGAGGAGAGGGGGAGGCAGGAGGAGAGACTGCAAGAGGAGAGGGGGAGGCAGGAGGAGAGACTGCAAGGGGAGAGGGGGAGGCAGGAGGAGAGGGGGAGGCAGGAGGAGAGGGGGAGGCAGGAGGAGAGGGGGAGGCAGGAGGAGAGACTGCAAGAGGAGAGGGGGAGGCAGGAGGAGAGACTGCAAGAGGAGAGGGGGAGGCAGGAGGAGAGACTGCAAGAGGAGAGGGAGAGGCAGGAGGACAGACTGCAAGAGGAGAGGGGAAGGCAGGAGGAGAGGGGGAGGCAGGAGGAGAGACTGCAAGGGGAGAGGGGGAGGCACAAGGACAGACTGCAAGAGGAGAGGGGGAGGCAGGAGGAGAGACTGCAAGGGGAGAGGGGGAGGCAGGAGGACAGACTGCTTATACCAGGTCACATAAGCCTCTGTCTGGACAGAGGGAGGGCAACTCTGGGTTCTGTCTACAGGAGAGCCAACACTGCAAGGAGGCTTCTCTCTCTACCTCTCCTCCTGCCTCTCCCTCATCCCCCTTTCCTTTCACCTCCTCTATGATGTATGATCCCTTCTCCTTCCTCCTGCTGAGTGGTTCAGAGGGCCAGCTGACTGTGTGTGACGGTCGTTTCTGCTGCCACCTGCAGTACCGACGCTCCCCACAGGGGGGCAATACGGAGCTCTATGCTCTAGGAGCGTTCTCTGGCACTCACACGGTTAACGGACGCTACAATGTACAGGTAGGGAGCAACGTTTAAATTTATACTGATTAGAACTGGTATTCTGTATACTGAGTAGAACTGGTAAACTGTATACTGAGTAGAACTGGTAAACTGAGTAGAACTGGTAAACTGAGTAGAACTGGTAAACTGAGTAGAACTGGTAAACTGTAAACTGAGTAGAACTGGTAAACTGAGTAGAACTGGTAAACTGTATACTGAGTAGAACTGGTAAACTGTATACTGAGTAGAACTGGTAAACTGAGTAGAACTGGTAAACTGAGTAGAACTGGTAAACTGAGTAGAACTGGTAAACTGTATACTGAGTAGAACTGGTAAACTGTAAACTGAGTAGAACTGGTAAACTGAGTAGAACTGGTAAACTGAGTAGAACTGGTAAACTGAGTAGAACTGGTAAACTGAGTAGAACTGGTATACTGAGTAGAACTGGTAAACTGTATACTGAGTAGAACTGGTATACTGTATACTGAGTAGAACTGGTAAACTGAGTAGAACTGGTAAACTGTATACTGAGTAGAACTGGTAAACTGTATACTGAGTAGAACTGGTAAACTGAGTAGAACTGGTAAACTGTATACTGAGTAGAACTGGTAAACTGTATACTGAGTAGAACTGGTAAACTGTATACTGAGTAGAACTGGTATACTGAGTAGAACTGGTAAACTGTATACTGAGTAGAACTGGTAAACTGTATACTGAGTAGAACTGGTATACTGTATACTGAGTAGAACTGGTATACTGAGTAGAACTGGTAAACTGTATACTGAGTAGAACTGGTAAACTGTATACTGAGTAGAACTGGTAAACTGTATACTGAGTAGAACTGGTATACTGAGTAGAACTGGTAAACTGAGTAGAACTGGTAAACTGTATACTGAGTAGAACTGGTAAACTGTATACTGAGTAGAACTGGTATACTGTATACTGAGTAGAACTGGTATACTGAGTAGAACTGGTATACTGAGTAGAACTGGTATACTGTATACTGAGTAGAACTGGTATACTGAGTAGAACTGGTATACTGAGTAGAACTGGTAAACTGAGTAGAACTGGTAAACTGAGTAGAACTGGTAAACTGAGTAGAACTGGTAAACTGAGTAGAACTGGTATACTGAGTAGAACTGGTAAACTGTAAACTGAGTAGAACTGGTATACTGTATACTGAGTAGAACTGGTAAACTGAGTAGAACTGGTAAACTGTATACTGAGTAGAACTGGTAAACTGAGTAGAACTGGTATACTGAGTAGAACTGGTAAACTGAGTAGAACTGGTATACTGAGTAGAACTGGTAAACTGAGTAGAACTGGTAAACTGTATACTGAGTAGAACTGGTAAACTGAGTAGAACTGGTATACTGAGTAGAACTGGTAAACTGAGTAGAACTGGTAGACTGTATACTGAGTAGAACTGGTAAACTGTATACTGAGTAGAACTGGTAAACTGAGTAGAACTGGTAAACTGTATACTGAGTAGAACTGGTATACTGTATACTGAGTAGAACTGGTAAACTGAGTAGAACTGGTAAACTGTATACTGAGTAGAACTGGTAAACTGTATACTGAGTAGAACTGGTAAACTGAGTAGAACTGGTATACTGAGTAGAACTGGTAAACTGAGTAGAACTGGTATACTGAGTAGAACTGGTAAACTGAGTAGAACTGGTAAACTGTATACTGAGTAGAACTGGTATACTGTATACTGAGTAGAACTGGTAAACTGTATACTGAGTAGAACTGGTAAACTGTATACTGAGTAGAACTGGTAAACTGAGTAGAACTGGTAAACTGAGTAGAACTGGTAAACTGAGTAGAACTGGTAAACTGTATACTGAGTAGAACTGGTATACTGTATACTGAGTAGAACTGGTAAACTGTATACTGAGTAGAACTGGTAAACTGTATACTGAGTAGAACTGGTATACTGTATACTGAGTAGAACTGGTAAACTGTATACTGAGTAGAACTGGTAAACTGAGTAGAACTGGTAAACTGAGTAGAACTGGTAAACTGTATACTGAGTAGAACTGGTATACTGTATACTGAGTAGAACTGGTATACTGAGTAGAACTGGTAAACTGTATACTGAGTAGAACTGGTAAACTGAGTAGAACTGGTAAACTGAGTAGAACTGGTAAACTGAGTAGAACTGGTAAACTGAGTAGAACTGGTAAACTGAGTAGAACTGGTAAACTGTATACTGAGTAGAACTGGTAAACTGTATACTGAGTAGAACTGGTAAACTGTATACTGAGTAGAACTGGTAAACTGAGTAGAACTGGTAAACTGAGTAGAACTGGTAAACTGAGTAGAACTGGTAAACTGAGTAGAACTGGTAAACTGAGTAGAACTGGTAAACTGAGTAGAACTGGTAAACTGTATACTGAGTAGAACTGGTAAACTGTATACTGAGTAGAACTGGTATACTGAGTAGAACTGGTAAACTGTATACTGAGTAGAACTGGTAAACTGTATACTGAGTAGAACTGGTAAACTGAGTAGAACTGGTAAACTGAGTAGAACTGGTAAACTGAGTAGAACTGGTAAACTGAGTAGAACTGGTAAACTGAGTAGAACTGGTAAACTGTATACTGAGTAGAACTGGTAAACTGAGTAGAACTGGTAAACTGAGTAGAACTGGTAAACTGAGTAGAACTGGTAAACTGAGTAGAACTGGTAAACTGAGTAGAACTGGTAAACTGAGTAGAACTGGTAAACTGAGTAGAACTGGTAAACTGAGTAGAACTGGTAAACTGAGTAGAACTGGTAAACTGTATACTGAGTAGAACTGGTAAACTGTATACTGAGTAGAACTGGTAGACTGTAAACTGAGTAGAACTGGTAAACTGAGTAGAACTGGTAAACTGTATACTGAGTAGAACTGGTAGACTGTAAACTGAGTAGAACTGGTAAACTGAGTAGAACTGGTATACTGAGTAGAACTGGTAAACTGTATACTGAGTAGAACTGGTAAACTGTATACTGAGTAGAACTGGTAAACTGTATACTGAGTAGAACTGGTATACTGAGTAGAACTGGTAGACTGTATACTGAGTAGAACTGGTATACTGAGTAGAACTGGTAGACTGTATACTGAGTAGAACTGGTATACTGAGTAGAACTGGTAAACTGTATACTGAGTAGAACTGGTAGACTGTATACTGAGTAGAACTGGTATACTGAGTAGAACTGGTATACTGTATACTGAGTAGAACTGGTAGACTGTAAACTGAGTAGAACTGGTAAACTGAGTAGAACTGGTATACTGAGTAGAACTGGTAAACTGTATACTGAGTAGAACTGGTAAACTGTATACTGAGTAGAACTGGTAAACTGTATACTGAGTAGAACTGGTATACTGAGTAGAACTGGTATACTGAGTAGAACTGGTAAACTGAGTAGAACTGGTATACTGAGTAGAACTGGTAAACTGAGTAGAACTGGTAAACTGAGTAGAACTGGTAAACTGAGTAGAACTGGTAAACTGTATACTGAGTAGAACTGGTAAACTGAGTAGAACTGGTAAACTGAGTAGAACTGGTAAACTGAGTAGAACTGGTAAACTGTATACTGAGTAGAACTGGTAAACTGAGTAGAACTGGTAAACTGAGTAGAACTGGTAAACTGAGTAGAACTGGTAAACTGAGTAGAACTGGTAAACTGTATACTGAGTAGAACTGGTAAACTGTATACTGAGTAGAACTGGTATACTGAGTAGAACTGGTAAACTGAGTAGAACTGGTAAACTGAGTAGAACTGGTAAACTGAGTAGAACTGGTAAACTGAGTAGAACTGGTAAACTGAGTAGAACTGGTAAACTGAGTAGAACTGGTAAACTGAGTAGAACTGGTAAACTGAGTAGAACTGGTAAACTGAGTAGAACTGGTAAACTGAGTAGAACTGGTATACTGAGTAGAACTGGTAAACTGTATACTGAGTAGAACTGGTAAACTGAGTAGAACTGGTAAACTGAGTAGAACTGGTAAACTGAGTAGAACTGGTAAACTGAGTAGAACTGGTAAACTGAGTAGAACTGGTAAACTGAGTAGAACTGGTAAACTGAGTAGAACTGGTAAACTGTATACTGAGTAGAACTGGTAAACTGTATACTGAGTAGAACTGGTAAACTGAGTAGAACTGGTATACTGAGTAGAACTGGTAAACTGTATACTGAGTAGAACTGGTAAACTGAGTAGAACTGGTATACTGAGTAGAACTGGTAAACTGAGTAGAACTGGTAAACTGAGTAGAACTGGTAAACTGTATACTGAGTAGAACTGGTATACTGTATACTGAGTAGAACTGGTAAACTGTATACTGAGTAGAACTGGTAAACTGTATACTGAGTAGAACTGGTATACTGTATACTGAGTAGAACTGGTAAACTGTATACTGAGTAGAACTGGTAAACTGAGTAGAACTGGTAAACTGAGTAGAACTGGTAAACTGTATACTGAGTAGAACTGGTATACTGTATACTGAGTAGAACTGGTATACTGAGTAGAACTGGTAAACTGTATACTGAGTAGAACTGGTAAACTGAGTAGAACTGGTAAACTGAGTAGAACTGGTAAACTGAGTAGAACTGGTAAACTGAGTAGAACTGGTAAACTGAGTAGAACTGGTAAACTGAGTAGAACTGGTAAACTGTATACTGAGTAGAACTGGTAAACTGAGTAGAACTGGTAAACTGTATACTGAGTAGAACTGGTAAACTGTATACTGAGTAGAACTGGTAAACTGTATACTGAGTAGAACTGGTAAACTGAGTAGAACTGGTAAACTGAGTAGAACTGGTAAACTGAGTAGAACTGGTAAACTGAGTAGAACTGGTAAACTGAGTAGAACTGGTAAACTGAGTAGAACTGGTAAACTGAGTAGAACTGGTAAACTGTATACTGAGTAGAACTGGTAAACTGTATACTGAGTAGAACTGGTATACTGAGTAGAACTGGTAAACTGTATACTGAGTAGAACTGGTAAACTGTATACTGAGTAGAACTGGTAAACTGAGTAGAACTGGTAAACTGAGTAGAACTGGTAAACTGAGTAGAACTGGTAAACTGAGTAGAACTGGTAAACTGAGTAGAACTGGTAAACTGTATACTGAGTAGAACTGGTAAACTGTATACTGAGTAGAACTGGTATACTGAGTAGAACTGGTAAACTGAGTAGAACTGGTAAACTGAGTAGAACTGGTAAACTGAGTAGAACTGGTAAACTGAGTAGAACTGGTAAACTGTATACTGAGTAGAACTGGTAAACTGTATACTGAGTAGAACTGGTATACTGAGTAGAACTGGTAAACTGTATACTGAGTAGAACTGGTAAACTGTATACTGAGTAGAACTGGTAAACTGAGTAGAACTGGTAAACTGAGTAGAACTGGTAAACTGAGTAGAACTGGTAAACTGAGTAGAACTGGTAAACTGAGTAGAACTGGTAAACTGTATACTGAGTAGAACTGGTATACTGTATACTGAGTAGAACTGGTAAACTGTATACTGAGTAGAACTGGTAGACTGTAAACTGAGTAGAACTGGTAAACTGAGTAGAACTGGTAAACTGTATACTGAGTAGAACTGGTAGACTGTAAACTGAGTAGAACTGGTAAACTGAGTAGAACTGGTATACTGAGTAGAACTGGTAAACTGTATACTGAGTAGAACTGGTAAACTGTATACTGAGTAGAACTGGTATACTGAGTAGAACTGGTATACTGAGTAGAACTGGTAAACTGTATACTGAGTAGAACTGGTAAACTGTATACTGAGTAGAACTGGTATACTGAGTAGAACTGGTATACTGAGTAGAACTGGTATACTGTATACTGAGTAGAACTGGTAAACTGTATACTGAGTAGAACTGGTATACTGAGTAGAACTGGTATACTGAGTAGAACTGGTAAACTGTATACTGAGTAGAACTGGTAAACTGAGTAGAACTGGTATACTGAGTAGAACTGGTAAACTGAGTAGAACTGGTAAACTGAGTAGAACTGGTAAACTGAGTAGAACTGGTAAACTGTATACTGAGTAGAACTGGTAAACTGAGTAGAACTGGTAAACTGAGTAGAACTGGTAAACTGAGTAGAACTGGTAAACTGTATACTGAGTAGAACTGGTAAACTGAGTAGAACTGGTAAACTGAGTAGAACTGGTAAACTGAGTAGAACTGGTAAACTGAGTAGAACTGGTAAACTGTATACTGAGTAGAACTGGTAAACTGTATACTGAGTAGAACTGGTAAACTGAGTAGAACTGGTAAACTGAGTAGAACTGGTAAACTGTATACTGAGTAGAACTGGTAAACTGAGTAGAACTGGTAAACTGAGTAGAACTGGTAAACTGAGTAGAACTGGTAAACTGAGTAGAACTGGTAAACTGAGTAGAACTGGTAGACTGTATACTGAGTAGAACTGGTAAACTGAGTAGAACTGGTAAACTGTATACTGAGTAGAACTGGTAGACTGTATACTGAGTAGAACTGGTAAACTGAGTAGAACTGGTAAACTGTATACTGAGTAGAACTGGTAAACTGAGTAGAACTGGTAAACTGAGTAGAACTGGTAAACTGAGTAGAACTGGTAAACTGAGTAGAACTGGTAAACTGTATACTGAGTAGAACTGGTAAACTGTATACTGAGTAGAACTGGTAAACTGAGTAGAACTGGTAAACATTACAACTTCCATTTGGAACTGTTTGGAGGACTCCTGCACGGTGTATACTTGCAGCATTTGTTAGTATTCAACTTCTAGTTTCACTTGCAAGTATACAGTTGACTATTTCTACTGAGTATACAGCCGACCAGTTCTACTCAGCCTACCAGTTCTACTCAGCCTACCAGTTCTACTCAGCCTACCAGTTCTACTCAGCCTACCAGTTCTACTCAGCCTACCAGTTCTACTCAGCCTACCAGTTCTACTCAGTCTACCAGTTCTACTCAGCCTACCAGTTGTCCTCAGTATACAGTATACCAGTTCTACTCAGTATACAGTTTACCAGTTCTACTCAGTTTACCAGTTCTACTCAGTATACAGTATACCAGTTCTACTCAGTATACAGTTTACCAGTTCTACTCAGTATACAGTCTACCAGTTCCTAAGCTTGAGTTTTTACCTCATGTCCAGCTGTGATCTTCCAATAGTTAAGCCTCTTGCAGTAGTACAACAGTTCATGCATGGTATTGATGATTAACCCCTCCCCCTCCAGGTGTGCGCGTTGGTCCGCTGTTTGGGGTCGGAGGTCAGCTCCTGTGGACAGGAAGTGGAAGAGGCAGAGTCGAGAGTTGACTTCCTATTGGAGGGGAAGTTCGGAACCCGTCACGTTTACCCGTCGTTGCTAGGTAGCGGCATGGTTCTAGAACAACCTGACCAGGTGAAGAGGACCGCAGATGGTCGCGTGGCCATGGAGCACTCAGGGACGACCGTCGGACTAGTGACCGCATGTCTCTACGGCAGGGTGTACGACCAGGACTAAGGTGTGTGAGAGAGAGGTTGCGGTCCAAACACTCAAGATACACCCTCATCCACTTCCCCTCGCCTTATGCCCTTGGGGTAATCCCCGTCGCCATCTTGGAGGGTGGTCCAAATGATTAGCCAAGCCAAGGGAAGCCTGAAACTCGCCATAATTCAATTCACCACGATTGTACATCTTGTCAGCGAAAACTTAAAAACAACATCAATGGAGAAGTCAACATAAAAACAGTAAAAACAAATACAAATAAGTTAGAAATTGTGCTACTAATGAACATGACGGCACAAACACATCTCGGAAAAAGTAAATATGTTTTTGTTTGGTTATCTTTTGGAAATTGTAGAAATAAATAACAATTATTCTTCAGAAGTTCCAGCTGGGTAGGCTAACATTACTTAGCCAATTAATTTACTAACGATCATACAGTAGGCGTATATTAATAATTATACATTTAATATAAGTAGACATGCACTCATAATTGACTGTAGAGCATATAACGCAGCCACAAGCTACCGGATGAACGAGTGACAAATTTCCAGCCAAGGGTGGTCCATTTAAAAATCATTCCTTCCTCCCTTGCATACTCGTCAGACGTCATCAGAAGTGTCCACTTAATTTGAGGGTTGAGGGGATAGGGTGCGTCTTAAGTGTTGGGACCGCAACCAGGGAGAGAGAGGGTGTGTGTTTGGGTTAAATGATTGTGGGGTCCCATAAAGTGAACCAATCTTCTACCTCAGTAAATAAGCGCTCTCTTTTGTCCTCCGTCCTGTTTCTGAACTGTATCCATGACACCCTATTCTGCAATGTTGTCGGGGTTACGCCAAATAAAAATATGATACATTTTTTTTTCACATTTTCAAACAGCATATTTATAATTTTCCAACGGGGCTATACGTTTGAGGGTTTTTTACTTGCCTGAGTAGCCTCGTTTCACTGCCAAAAATAAAATTAAACCATCTAGTGTTCAGCAACACAATGTGAAATACAAGTAGCTCGTCAAATAATGAACATCCAATCACATTAACCGTTACTCTCTCGCGGGAATTCCACTAACGGTCCGTATGGAGCCAAAAATAGCTGCTGCTCATGTTGGTGTCTGTACTGATGGCGTGAAAGCCATGACAGGGAGACATAGTGGAGTGGTAACGCGCGTGCAAGCAGTTGCTCCCGACGCCGCTTGGATACACTGCAGCATCCACCGAGAGGCTCTTAGCTACACTGCAGCATCCACCGAGAGGCTCTTAGCTACACTGCAGCATCCACCGAGAGGCTCTTAGCTACACTGCAGCATCCACCGAGAGGCTCTTAGCTACACTGCAGCATCCACCGAGAGGCTCTTAGCTACACTGCAGCATCCACCGAGAGGCTCTTAGCTACACTGCAGCATCCCCGAGAGGCTCTTAGCTACACTGCAGCATCCACCGAGAGGCTCTTAGCTACACTGCAGCATCCACCGAGAGGCTCTTAGCTACACTGCAGCATCCACCGAGAGGCTCTTAGCTACACTGCAGCATCCACCGAGAGGCTCTTAGCTACACTGCAGCATCCACCGAGAGGCTCTTAGCTACACTGCAGCATCCACCGAGAGGCTCTTGCTGCCAAGAGAATGCCTGACAGCTTGAAATACATTTTGGACACTACAATGAAAATGGTTAACTTTGTTAAAGCAAGGCCCCTGAATTCTCGTGTATTTTCTGCATTATGCAATGATATGGGCAGCGACCATGTAACGCTTTTACAACATACAGAAGTGCGCTGGTTGTCAAGGGGCAAAATATTGACACTTTTTAAAATTGAGAGACGAGCTTAACGTTTTCTTTATTGACCATAATTTCACTTGTCCGACCGCTTGCATGATGACGAGTTTCTCACCTAAATGATCTGAATCCAGGATTACAGGGACTATTTGCAACTATATTCAATGTGCGGGACAAAATTGAGGCCATGATTAATAAGTTGGATCTCTTCTCGGTCTGCATCAACAAGGACAACACACAGGTCTTTCTTTCCATCATTGCATGATTTTTTTGTGTGCAAATGAACTCAAGCTTACGGACAATGTCGAATGTGATATAGCGAAGCACCTGAGTGAGTTGGGTGTGCAATTACGCAGGTACATTCCCCAAACGGATGACACAAACAACTGGATTCGTTATCCCTTTCATGCCCTGCCTCCAGTCCACTTACCGATATCTGAACTAGAGAGCCTTGTCGAAATTTCAACAAGCGGTTCTGCGTGAATTGAATTCATCAGAAGCCACTGGCAGATTTCTGGATCGGGCTGCACTCAAGAGTATCCTGCCTTGGCAAATCGCGCTGTTAAGACACTGATGCCCTTTGCAACCACGTACCTATGTGAGAGTGGATTCTCAGCCCTCACTAGCATGAAAACTAAGTACAGACAGTGTGTGGAACATGATTTAAGACTGAGACTCTCTAATACATCCCAACAGTACAGAGTTATGTGCCTCCTTTACAGCCCATTCTTCTCATTAACCTGTTGTGAGTTATTCACCATTATAGATTAACTACTAAGGTTTTATATGTAATATGGCTAAATAAAGAGCAAAATGATTGATTATTATTAATTGTGCCTGGTCCTATAAGAGCTTGTCACTGCCCGCGAGACGGGTTGTGAAATACACTCATTCTTATGTTTAATAAATGTATCGTATAGTGTGTGTGTGTGGCAGGCTTACAATGATGGCAAAAAACAACAACATTTCAGAGTGCGCTGACCCTGCTGCTAGAGGGGGTACACAGCTGGAGGTTGAATGTTTGAAGGGGTACGGGACTATAAACAGTTTGGGAACCACTTCCCTACTTCCCTAGTGGAAGACATCATGATACCATATTCCCCATAGAGTGCATTATATGACACCCTGTCTCGCGGGCAGTATTTATATTTATTTATTTAACCTTTATTTAACTAGGCAAATCAGTTGAGAGCAAATTCTTATTTATAATGACGGCCTAGGAACAGTGGGTTAACTGCCTTGTTCAGGGGCAGAACGGCATTTTTTTAACATTGTCAGCTCGGGGATTCGATCTAGCAGCCATTCGCTCTAACCACTAGGCTACCTACCGCCCCTAATAATCTCTACTTCCTCCCAAAGTGTGCACTACTACACAAATTGAAAAGCATTGGATTTGGTGTAGGCATGGGCCATGTGCCAGTCATTTCCTTTCAAATCAATGAAGGGAAGTGAACAAGTGCACAGTTAGGAAGAAATGAGAGATTGGGATGCACCTCCTATTCCTTATGTAGTGCACAAAATCTCTTCTTACCAGTCTGGAGAACGACGCCGGCATTACAAAAGAAACTATCGTTATTTCATATCAGTCATTATTAAGAACATTGAACCATATTAAGTCTGCCTTTAAACTTCTCTCACCTGAAAAAGGCAACGTTTCTCACACACACACACTTCCTGTTTCAGCTTTGCGTCATGCCTAAGAACAGCCCTTAGCCGTGGTATATTGGCCATATACCACACCTCCTCGGGGCTTATTGCTTAATTATTACTCTCCTGGAGGAATCAACTCTATGAATCAGACAGTAGTAACTAGTATTATAACTCTCCTGGAGGAATCAACTCTATGAATCAGACAGTAGTAACTAGTATTATAACTCTCCTGGAGGAATCAACTCTGAATCAGACAGTAGTAACTAGTATTATAACTCTCCTGGAGGAATCAACTCTATGAATCAGACAGTAGTAACTAGTATTATAACTCTCCTGGAGGAATCAACTCTATGAATCAGACAGTAGTAACTAGTATTATAACTCTCCTGGAGGAATCAACTCTATGAATCAGACAGTAGTAACTAGTATTATAACTCTCCTGGAGGAATCAACTCTATGAATCAGACTGTTACCCAGGCTACCCTAGCACCAGACTGGCACCCAGGCTACCCTAGCACCATACTGGCACCCAGGCTACCCTAGAACCAGACTGGCACCCAGGCTACCCTAGAACCAGACTGGTACCCAGGCTACCCTAGAACCAGACTGGCACCCAGGCTACCCTAGAACCAGACTGGTACCCAGGCTACCCTAGAACCAGACTGGTACCCAGGCTACCCTAGAACCAGACTGGCACACAGGCTAGAATAAAACCCCTAAAGGAAGAGACCTAGAGATACAGAGGAAGTAGAGCTGTAGATTCTGTTGGTCCCATTGGCTAGGATTGTCCCTCTGCTCTCTCCATACATACAGCCACAACTCTCTCATTGTCATAGGGCAGAGGTTTGGTAGCAGGGACCGATCCTAGAGGACTGGAGCTATCCGCTATTGGCACCCAGTCCAGTCCAGGTTTTCCTTTAGTATTAAACCTCTCCTTGTGGTGGAGTGAGTGGTTCAGAGTGGTCTGAAACAGCCAAAGTAGTGTATTCAGGTCGTCTCAGAATCAGTGGGGTTTTTAAATTTATTTTATTTTTATTTCACCTTTATTTAACCAGGTAGGCTAGTTGAGAACAAGTTCTCATTTGCAACTGCAACCTGGCCAAGATAAAGCATAGCAGTGTGAACAGACAACACAGTTACACATGGAGTAAACAATTAACAAGTCAATAACAGTAGAAAAAAAAGAGAGTCTATATACATTGTGTGCAAAAGGCATGAGGAGGTAGGCGAATAATTACAATTTTGCAGATTAACACTGGAGTGATACATGATCAGATGGTCATGTACAGGTAGAGATATTGGTGTGCAAAAGAGCAGAAAAGTAAATAAATAAAAACAGTATGGGGATGAGGTAGGTAAAATTGGGTGGGCTATTTACCGATAGACAGCTGCAGCGAACGGTTAGCTTCTCAGATAGCAGATGTTTGAAGTTGGTGAGGGAGATAAAAGTCTCCAACTTCGGAGATTTTTGCAATTCGTTCCAGTCACAGGCAGCAGAGAACTGGAACTAAAGGCGGGAAATGAGGTGTTGGCTTTAGGGATGATCAGTGAGATACACCTGCTGGAGCGCGTGCTACGGGTGGGTGTTGCCATCGTGACCAGTGAACTGAGATAAGGCGGAGCTTTACCTAGCATGGACTTGTAGATGACCTGGAGCCAGTGGGTCTGGCAACGAATATGTAGCGAGGGCCAGCCGACGAGAGCATACAAGTCGCAGTGGTGGGTGGTATAAGGTGCTTTAGTGACAAAACGGATGGCACTGTGATAAACTGCATCCAGTTTGCTGAGTAGAGTGTTGGAAGCTATTTTGTAGATGACGTCGCCGAAGTCGAGGATCGGTAGGATAGTCAGTTTTACTAGGGTAAGTTTGGCGGCGTGAGTGAAGGAGGCTTTGTTGCGGAATAGAAAGCTGACTCTAGATTTGATTTTCGATTGGAGATGTTTGATATGAGTCTGGAAGGAGAGTTTACAGTCTAGCCAGACACCTAGGTACTTATAGATGTCCACATATTCAAGGTCGGAACCATCCAGGGTGGTGATACTAGTCAGGCGTGCGGGTGCAGGCAGCGAACGGTTGAAAAGCATGCATTTAAGCTTGTTATGGTCAAAGTGGGGCGAAGCAGAGTAGTAGGCGGGTTAGGCCTCAAAGGGGGAGGGGACTCAAAGACCACTCCTTTTATTTGGTGGTTGGAGTAGTGATTAACATATTGAAGGAATGCCATGGTGACCCGTTGGGAAGCAGGAAGAGTTGCCATGGAGACCATGGGTTGAGGCGGCAGCATGGAATTGAGGATGAGAGAGAGACAGTTGGCAACATCTCTGTTAGGAGCACAGGACAGTATAACCTAGGGAGAGAGACAGTATGAGTGCGTCTGTGGCGTGTGTATGTGTGAATATGTCAAAACAAACATGAAGAGTTATCTAAACTGGAGATGTGTGGATAAACCACTTCTCCAATCTATTTGGCTCAAAAACAAATTAAACAGAAAACACATTCAGTAAGAGTCAAAAGTTTGGACACCTACTCATTAAAGGGTTTTTATTTTTACTATTTTCTACATTGTAGAATAATAATGAAGACATCAAAGCTATGAAATAACACAGTAACCAAAAAAGGGGTTACTTTTATTATTTTATATTTGAGATTCTTCAAAAGTAGTCAGCCTTTGCCTTGATGACAGCTTTGCACACTTGGCATTCTAAGGCTGTCATTCAAAAAAGGTGATGGGCCACATCCCCAACCGCCACAGACTCCTGATGGTCCAACAACACGCCAAACACCATACTATTGGTTCTTTCAAAACACGATGTGTGTGAATGTTTTGAGAACCTCAGACTGGGGAGCGTCGCGATACAGCTATTTTCAGGTCTCTGCAGAGATGTTATATCGGGTTCAGGCTCTGGCTGGGCCACTCAAGGACATTCAGAGACTTGTCCCGAAGCCACACCTACGTTGTCTTGGCTGTGTGCTTGAGGGTGGTTGTACTGTTGGAAGTTGAACCTTCGCCCCAATCTGAGGTCCTGAGCACTCTGTAGCAGGTTATCAAGAATCTCTCTGTATTTTGCTCCGTTCATCTTTCCCTCGATCCTGACTAGTCTCCTAGTCCCTGCCGTTGAAAAACATCCCCATAACGTAATGCTGCCACCACCATGCTTCACCGTAGGGATGGTGCCAGGTTTCATCCGGACTTGACGCTTGGCATTCAGGCCAAAGAGTTAAATATTGGTTTCATCAGACCAGAGCATTTTGTTTTTTATGGTCTGAGTCTTTAGGTGCCTTTTGCAAACTCCAAGCGGGCTGTCATGTGCCTTTTACTGAGTGTCTTCCGCTGGCCATTCTACCATAAAGGCCTGATTGGTGGAGTGCTGCAGAGATTGTTGTCCTTCTGGAAGGTTCTCCCATCTCCACAGAGGAACTCTGGAGCTCTGTCAGAGTGACCATCAGGTTCTTGGTCACCTCCCTGACCAAGGCCCTTCTCCCCTGATTGCTCAGTTTGGCTGGGCTGCCAGTTCTAGGAAGAATTTTGGTGGTTCCAAACATCTTCCATTGAAGAATGATGGAGGCCACTGTGTTCTTGGGGACCTCCATTGCTGTAGAAATGTTTTGGTACCCTTCCCCAGATCTGTCCCTCGACACAATCCTGTCTCTGAGCTCTACGGACAATTCCTTTGTCCTCATGGCTTGGTTTTGCTCTGACATGCACTGTCAACTGTGGGACCTTATATAGACAGGTGTGTGCCTTACCAAATCATCAACATCAAGGATGACCATAGGAAACAGGATGCACCTGAGCTCAATGTCGAGTCTCATAGCAAAGGGACTGAATACTTAAGTTAATATAGGTATGTTTTTAAAATTTGTAATAGATTTGCAAAAAAATTTACAAACCTGTTTTCACTTTGTTATTACGGAGTGTTGTGTGTAGATTGCTGGGGATTTTATATTTATTTTAGAATAAGGCTGTAATGTAACAAAATGTGGAAAAAGTCAAGGGGTCTGAATACTTTCTGAAGGCACTGTATATACAACATATATTTCCGTAATTTATTTTTTAAACGTAAAAAATATACATTTGTTTTGCCTCTTGGGCCCAGGAGCTTCAGCCCCAGTAAGCCCCCTGCATTCATCCAGCCCTGAACTTACCTGGTCCCCGAATCTTCATAAACAACATGTTTCTTGGTTCGCTGGTGGCTCTCACTAGTGCATCTAGCTAGTTGGCTCCTGAGGGTTAAAGCCCGGTATAGTTCTGTTTGCACCAGCTACTCTCCTTCCAAGGACCGACTGGCACAAAAACATAACAGCCCTTCCACATCTAGGTTGCTCCCTTCATACAAACTGACACGACCACATTTCTGACATCAAAAACACTGCAGAACAGCTGGCTCCAATGCTCTAACCAGGTGCTAGGTGCTGACGGGCTGGTGCAGGAGTGTGAATTGCTAGGCTGGTATTAGGTGGTGTGGGAGGGTTATTGGCTAGGCTGGTATTAGGTGGTGTGGGAGTATTAACGGCTAGGCTGGTATTAGGAGGTGTGGGAGTATTAACGGCTAGGCTGGTATTAGGTGGTGTGGGAGTATTAACGGCTAGGCTGGTATTAGGAGGTGTGGGAGTATTAACGGCTAGGCTGGTATTAGGAGGTGTGGGAGTATTAATGGCTAGGCTGGTATTAGGTGGTGTGGGAGTATTAACGGCTAGGCTGGTATTAGGAGGTGTGGGAGTATTAACAGCTAGGCTGGTATTAGGTGGCGTGGGAGTATTAATGGCTAGGCTGGTATTAGGTGGTGTGGGAGTATTAACGGCTAGGCTGGTATTAGGTGGTGTGGGAGTATTAACGGCTAGGCTGGTATTAGGAGGTGTGGGAGTATTAACGGCTAGGCTGGTATTAGGTGGTGTGGGAGTATTAATGGCTAGGCTGGTATTAGGTGGTGTGGGAGTATTAATGGCTAGGCTGGTATTAGGAGGTGTGGGAGGGTTATTGGCTAGGTTGGTATTAGGAGGTGTGGGAGTATTAACGGCTAGGCTGGTATTAGGAGGTGTGGGAGTATTAATGGCTAGGCTGGTATTAGGTGGTGTGGGAGTATTAATGGCTAGGCTGGTATTAGGTGGTGTGGGAGTATTAACGGCTAGGCTGGTATTAGGTGGTGTGGGAGTATTAACGGCTAGGCTGGTATTAGGTGGTGTGGGAGTATTAACGGCTAGGCTGGTATTAGGTGGTGCAGGAGTATTAACGGCTAGGCTGGTATTAGGTGGTGTGGGAGTATTAATGGCTAGGCTGGTATTAGGTGGTGTGGGAGTATTAATGGCTAGGCTGGTATTAGGTGGTGGTGTGGGAGTATTAACGGCTAGGCTGGTATTAGGTGGTGCAGGAGTATTAACGGCTAGGCTGGTATTAGGTGGTGTGGGAGTATTAACGGCTAGGCTGGTATTAGGTGGTGCAGGAGTATTAACGGCTAGGCTGGTATTAGGTGGTGTGGGAGTATTAATGGCTAGGCTGGTATTAGGTGGTGTGGGAGTGTTATTGGCTAGGTTGGTATTAGGTGGTGTGGGAGGGTTATTGGCTAGGCTGGTATTAGGTGGTGTGGGAGTGTTATTGGCTAGGCTGGTATTAGGTGGTGTGGGAGTATTAATGGCTAGGCTGGTATTAGGTGGTGTGGGAGTATTAACGGCTAGGCTGGTATTAGGTGGTGTGGGAGTATTAATGGCTAGGCTGGTATTAGGTGGTGTGGGAGTATTAATGGCTAGGCTGGTATTAGGTGGTGTGGGAGTATTAACGGCTAGGTTGGTATTAGGTGGTGTGGGAGTATTAACGGCTAGGTTGGTATTAGGTGGTGTGGGAGTATTAATGGCTAGGCTGGTATTAGGAGGTGTGGGAGTATTAATGGCTAGGCTGGTATTAGGTGGCGTGGGAGTATTAATGGCTAGGCTGGTATTAGGTGGCGTGGGAGTATTAACGGCTAGGTTGGTATTAGGAGGTGGTGTGGGAGTATTAATGGCTAGGTTGGTATTAGGAGGTGGTGTGGGAGTGTTATTGGCTAGGCTGGTATTAGGAGGTGTGGGAGTATTAACGGCTAGGCTGGTATTAGGTGGTGTGGGAGTATTAATGGCTAGGCTGGTATTAGGTGGTGTGGGAGTATTAACGGCTAGGCTGGTATTAGGTGGCGTGGGAGTATTAATGGCTAGGCTGGTATTAGGTGGCGTGGGAGTATTAACGGCTAGGTTGGTATTAGGAGGTGGTGTGGGAGTATTAATGGCTAGGTTGGTATTAGGAGGTGGTGTGGGAGTGTTATTGGCTAGGCTGGTATTAGGAGGTGTGGGAGTATTAACGGCTAGGCTGGTATTAGGAGGTGTGGGAGTATTAACGGCTAGGCTGGTATTAGGTGGCGTGGGAGTATTAATGGCTAGGCTGGTATTAGGTGGCGTGGGAGTATTAACGGCTAGGTTGGTATTAGGAGGTGGTGTGGGAGTATTAATGGCTAGGTTGGTATTAGGAGGTGGTGTGGGAGTGTTATTGGCTAGGCTGGTATTAGGTGGTGTGGGAGTGTTATTGGCTAGGTTGGTATTAGGTGGTGTGGGAGTGTTATTGGCTAGGTTGGTATTAGGTGGTGTGGGAGTGTTATTGGCTAGGTTGGTATTAGGTGGTGTGGGAGTGTTATTGGCTAGGTTGGTATTAGGTGGTGTGGGAGTGTTATTGGCTAGGTTGGTATTAGGTGGTGTGGGAGTGTGAATGGCTAGGCTGGTATTAGGTGGTGTGGGAGTGTTATTGGCTAGGTTGGTATTAGGTGGTGTGGGAGTGTTATTGGCCAGGCTGGTATTAGGTGGTGTGGGAGTGTTATTGGCTAGGTTGGTATTAGGTGGTGTGGGAGTGTTATTGGCTAGGTTGGTATTAGGTGGTGTGGGAGTGTGAATGGCTAGGCTGGTATTAGGTGGTGTGGGAGTATTAACGGCTAGGCTGGTATTAGGTGGTGTGGGAGTATTAATGGCTAGGCTGGTATTAGGTGGTGTGGGAGTATTAATGGCTAGGCTGGTATTAGGTGGTGTGGGAGTATTAACGGCTAGGCTGGTATTAGGTGGTGTGGGAGTATTAACGGCTAGGCTGGTATTAGGAGGTGGTGTGGGAGTATTAACGGCTAGGCTGGTATTAGGTGGTGTGGGAGTATTAACGGCTAGGCTGGTATTAGGTGGTGTGGGAGTATTAACGGCTAGGCTGGTATTAGGAGGTGGTGTGGGAGTATTAACGGCTAGGCTGGTATTAGGTGGTGTGGGAGTATTAACGGCTAGGCTGGTATTAGGTGGTGTGGGAGTATTAATGGCTAGGTTGGTATTAGGTGGTGTGGGAGTATTAATGGCTAGGTTGGTATTAGGTGGTGTGGGAGTATTAATGGCTAGGCTGGTATTAGGTGGTGGTGTGGGAGTATTAATGGCTAGGCTGGTATTAGGTGGTGTGGGAGTATTAACGGCTAGGCTGGTATTAGGTGGTGTGGGAGTATTAATGGCTAGGCTGGTATTAGGTGGTGTGGGAGTATTAATGGCTAGGCTGGTATTAGGTGGTGTGGGAGTATTAATGGCTAGGCTGGTATTAGGTGGTGTGGGAGTGTGAATGACTAGGCTGGTATTAGGTGGTGTGGGAGTATTAACGGCTAGGCTGGTATTAGGTGGTGTGGGAGTATTAATGGCTAGGCTGGTATTAGGTGGCGTGGGAGAGTTAATGTGGGTATACATCTCCAAAGCCAGGGATCATCAACTAGATTCAGCCGCGGATGGTCAGGGGGCCGGAACATAATTGCACATTTGTAGACTGCAAATGGACCACAAAAATCCCTAAAATATTTTACTAAAACATTTTCAAATCTTGCTTACGTTTGTATTCGATCACATACAGTGTATTGCTCTTTTAGCAATACTTTGAAACAGACATTCACAATTAAAATAACTTGGAGCTGTTTTGCTGGTGTTTTTACAGTCGTATGTCCAACAATAAAACATATAACTAATGTTTTGTTCAAAAAACTTGGGGGAGGGCAAATAAAAATGGCCCGTGAGCCACCAGTTGGGGAACCCTGTCCTAAACCATGTTAAAGCTGCTAACAGAAGCCCCTGCTGACGCTAACTGGAGAGAGGGAGATGAAGACTGAGGAAGGGGCAAATTTGACATTTAAATAGTTTTTATTCTTTTGTCTGTATTTTGTCTGTATTCTTTTGTTTTTACTGTTCATTATCTACCTCACTTGCTTTGGCAATGTTTACATATGTTTCCCATGCCATTAAAGCCCTTCAATTGAAATTGAAAAGAGAGACTGGTGAAAGAGAGAGAGAGATTGCTGAAGAACAACATGCGCCACACACCACACAGTGGTCAGTTACCATTTTATTATTAGTGTTATACTGATCTGAGTTCAGCGTTTCCAAATGAATAGTTTGATAACCATGATGCAAAAAAAAAAAAAAAAAGACCCCAGAACAGGAGTCTCCAACTGGAGAGCTACCCATCCTGAGCAGGATTCTGCTCTAACACACCTGGTCCTGCTAAACAGCTGCTGCTCCTCCTCCTCAACACCTTGATTGGTTAAATTGGGTGTGTTAGAATAGAGCAGGGTTGGAGAAAAAGTTCTCCAGAAGGAGGGTTGACCACCCCAGCTTCTTGAGCCTTGAGAGTTCTCTGGCTCCAGAGCCTTGAGAGTTCTCTGGCTCCAGAGCATTTAGAGTTCTCTGGCTCCAGAGCATTTAGAGTTCTCTGGCTCCAGAGCATTTAGAGTTCTCTGGCTCCAGAGCATTTAGAGTTCTCTGGCTCCAGAGTCTTTAGAGTTCTCTGGCTCCAGAGTCTTTAGAGTTCTCTGGCTCCAGAGCCTTGAGAGTTCTCTGGCTCCAGAGCCTTGAGAGTTCTCTGGCTCCAGAGCCTTGAGAGTTCTCTGGCTCCAGAGCATTTAGAGTTCTCTGGCTCCAGAGCCTTGAGAGTTCTCTGGCTCCAGAGCCTTGAGAGTTCTCTGGCTCCAGAGCCTTGAGAGTTCTCTGGCTCCAGAGCCTTGAGAGTTCTCTGGCTCCAGAGCCTTGAGAGTTCTCTGGCTCCAGAGCCTTGAGAGTTCTCTGGCTCCAGAGCCTTGAGAGTT
>NC_088223.1:12050547-12055547 GCF_036934945.1 Oncorhynchus masou masou
TGAACCACGGGAAAAGGGTTCTTCATTTGCTATTTAAGTGCACAGATGACATGTATTTTTTCCTGCTGCCCCTGTTTTGATACAGGTGCATGATAATGGTCCATTCTAAATCAAAACAAATGTCACACATATATATTATTTAGTACATGTAAAGACAATATTAATTCAATATTGTGATGGGTGACAATATTAGCCTATCACGTCTGAATTATATATATTATTTAGTATATGTAAAGACAATATTAAATCAAGAATAGTGTGATGGGTGACAATATTAGCCTATCACGTCTGAATTATATATATTATTTAGTATATGTAAAGACAATATTAAATCAAGAATAGTGTGATGGGTGACAATATTAGCCTATCACGTCTGAATTATATATATTATTTAGTATATGTAAAGACAATATTAAATCAAGAATAGTGTGATGGGTGACAATATTAGCCTATCACGTCTGAATTATATACATTATTTAGTATATGTAAAGACAATATTAATTCAAGAATAGTGTGATGGGTGACAATATTAGTCCATCGCTGGCGAGTGGCGCGTCTGTAGCGAATTATGCATTATCTATCGCTAGGGAATGACACATCACCAACTGATGCATTATCACCAACGAATGATGCATTATCAATCACTATGGAATGACACATCACCAACTGATGCATTATCACCAACGAATTATGCATTATCTATCGCTAGGGAATGACACATCACCAACTGATGCATTATCACCAATGAATGATGCATTATCAATCACTATGGAATGACACATTATCACCAACAACTGATGCATTATCACCAACAGATGATGCATTAACACTAGGAAATGGTACATTTTCACCGACGAATGATGCATTATCTATCACTAGGGAATAACACATTATCACTAGGGAATACCACTATCACCAACGAACGATGCATTATCTGTCGCTAGGGAATGACGCATTATCACCAACGAATGACGCATTGTCACCAACGAATGACGCATTGTCACCAACGAATGACGCATTGTCACCAACAAATGACGCATTGTCACCAACAAATGATGCATTGTCACCAACAAATGATGCATTGTCACCAACAAATGATGCATTATCACCAACAAATGATGCCCAGCTTAAGGCAAGAAACAATGCCTTTTTTCTCTTGACTTTTTCAGATCATAGTGCCGCTAGTCTATAGGCCTATGTGTTTTAATAAGGTTGGTATTATTTTGGTATCTATCGCATCCCACAACTGTTTGGAATATTTATGTCTCACACAGAAGGACAAGTTGACAAATAGAATAGGTCAACTTTTGTACCATAGGGCTGCCGAGTGGCGCAGCGGTCTAAGGCACTGCATCTCAGGGCTAGAGGCGTCACTACAGACACAGCCTGGATTTGAACCAGGGTATCACAACCGTAGGGCGTGGTACAATTGGCCCAGCCTCGTCCGGGTTTGGCCGTTGTAGGCCGTCATTGTAAATAAGAATTTGTTATCAACTGACTTGCCTAGTTAAATAAAAGTTAAATAAAAATAAATAAAAAACAAAGCAGAGCACATGCCTTCATTCAACTTTTTTCAAATCATCATTAATTGCATCATGCAGCCTTAGAATGTATAACAAGTCTAAACATGAAGCCCAACATTTGTCTCACAACTAAAATAACATAAATAACTCTAAATGAAGCATACAGGAGTACCTGTTTCTTTGATAACCACTCAACACAGGTGCGCACTTCCCTTGGAAATCATTTGGAGAAAATATGCTTTATTTTATTCAGATTTGCTAAATTGTATTTTCATACTATAGAATAATATAAAATACTGCCACGGAATTCTAAGCAAATCTTGTCTGTTAAATGATCTAGTGTAGCCCACAGCCATATGACATAGCCAGATCAGGGCCTAACATAAGGACAAGGAGTATGCTTTATGTTCTTCTGAAATAAATTATATGAAGAAAATGTAGTCTTTCTTTAGACCTGTCTAAAATAAATAACGGATTTGTTTTACATGGATTTATTAACAATCCAAAGGTCTGCATCAGTGTCTTGTTGGCTGTTTTACATGGATTTCTTTATACACGTGGAAGACACTGATGCTCAATGTGTTTATGGTAATTAATAGTCAATTACCATGAAACCAGACCAGTTATTTGCTTTGCAATCACTGACATAATGTACTGATGGCCACAGCCCAAGCTGGAGAGTCAGAGTCGAGCCAGACTGTGTTGAGAGTCGAGCCAGACTGTGTTGAGAGTCGAGCCAGACTGTGTTGAGAGTCGAGCCAGACTGTGTTGAGAGTCGAGCCAGACTGTGTTGAGAGTCGAGCCAGACTGTGTTGAGAGTCGAGCCAGACTGTGTTGAGAGTCGAGCCAGACTGTGTTGAGAGTCGAGCCAGACTGTGTTGAGAGTCGAGCCAGACTGTGTTGAGAGTCGAGCCAGACTGTGTTGAGAGTCGAGCCAGACTGTGTTGAGAGTCGAGCCAGACTGTGTTGAGAGTCGAGCCAGACTGTGTTGAGAGTCGAGCCAGACTGTGTTGAGAGTCGAGCCAGACTGTGTTGAGAGTCGAGCCAGACTGTGTTGAGAGTCGAGCCAGACTGTGTTGAGAGTCGAGCCAGACTGTGTTGAGAGTCGAGCCAGACTGTGTTGAGAGTCGAGCCAGACTGTGTTGAGAGTCGAGCCAGACTGTGTTGAGAGTCGAGCCAGACTGTGTTGAGAGTCGAGCCAGACTGTGTTGAGAGTCAGTGAGTCTAGTCAGACTGTGTTGAGAGTCAGTGAGTCTAGTCAGACTGTGTTGAGAGTCAGTGAGTCTAGTCAGACTGTGTTGAGAGTCAGTGAGTATAGTCAGACTGTGTTGAGAGTCAGTGAGTATAGTCAGACTGTGTTGAGAGTCAGTGAGTATAGTCAGACTGTGTTGAGAGTCAGTGAGTATAGTCAGACTGTGTTGAGAGTCAGTTAGTATAGTCAGACTGAAATGTTGATGAAATGTTTGATTCTGTCCCAATCTTTCAGATATCCCATGTAGGTCTGTCGCGGTCAGGACATTTGGTCAACCGGTGATTGTCAAGCAAATAACTGTCGGTCTCATGGGAATTGACTGTTTATTAACATTTAGAGGATTCACACATACAGGCAGTGTGCCTATGAAACATGTACATTTTAAAGTCTAAAGTGTAATAAATCAATTTAATTGCCCGTACACCATCACAATAAATCCATTACTTATTTTAGGTAGGTCTTTCCTATGAAGCATTATAATATGAAGTGTCATTATTTTATAGTAAGAATATAAATTGAACTTCGCTGAATGAAATTGAAAGGATATTTTCCCGAGCTAGTGCGCACATGGAGAGGTTATTTATACTGTTTTTTTTTTGTCTTTTTGAAGTGATAATTTGAAACCAGGTTATATGCTTGATTTTGAGTTATTTGGCAACTTCAGTTTTGAATGATACAAACCATAGAAAGTCTTATGAAATCAAAACATATATATGGGCTGCATGATCCCACTATATTGATGATATTGATATATGGGCTGCATGATATTGATATATGGGCTGCACTATATTGATGATATTGATATATGGGCTAAATGATATTGATATATGGGCTGCATGATATTGATATATGGGCTGCACTATATTGATGATATTGTATATGGGCTGCATGATCCCACTATATTGATGATATTGATATATGGGCTAAATGATATTGATATATGGGCTGCATGATATTGATGATATTGATATATGGGCTGCACTATAGTGATGATATTGATATATGGGCTGCATGATCCCACTATATTGATGATATTGATATATGGGCTGCATGATATTGATATATGGGCTGCACTATATTGATGATATTGATATATGGGCTGCACTATATTGATATATGGGCTGCATGATCCCACTATATTGGTGATATTGATATATGGGCTGCACTATATTGATGATATTGATATATGGGCTGCACTATATTGATATATGGGCTGCATGATCCCACTATATTGATGATATTGATATATGGGCTGCATGATATTGATGATATTGATATATGGGCTGCACTATATTGATGATATTGATATATGGGCTGCACTATATTGATGATATTATAATAATAATAATAATAATAAATAATAATATATCCCATTTAGCAGACGCTTTTGTCCAAAGCGACTTACAAGTCGGCTGGGGCCACTACTTTTACATATGGGTGGTCCCAGCGGGAATCGAACCCACGACGCTTGGCGTTGCAAGCGCCATGCTCTACCGACTGAGCCACACAGGACCCCCATGGGCTGCACTATATTGATGATATTGATATATGGGCTGCACTATATTGATGATATTGATATATGGGCTGCATGATCCCACTATATTGATATATGGGCTGCATGATATTGATATATGGGCTGCATGATCCCACTATATTGATGATATTGATATATGGGCTGCAGTATATTGATGATATTGATATATGGGCTGCAATATATTGATGTAAAAAAAATCAACTTGGAACAAAGGCATACACCATTTCATGTCACAGTGTAAAATGAGAAAATGTGTGAAATTAGATTTGATTTAAAATGGTCAATTATCAGCCGGGCAGGCTAACCACCACCATCACCATTATATAATGATTCAGCTTTTAAGAGTTAGCATACACACCATTTTGTTAACCTCTTGAGCGTATAGAGACGCTAGCGTCTCTCCTGGCCAATAGCCTGGGGAAATGCAGAGCGCTAAATTCAAATAGTACGAGATGAAACTCAAACTTTCATTAAATCACACATGCGGGGGACTCAATTAAAGCTACACTCGTTGTGAATCCAGCCAACATGTCAGATTTAAAAAATGCTTTTTGGCGAAAGCATGAGAAGCTTTTGTCTGATAGCATGCACCCCCCGAAACACATGAACGCGACGTAAACAAAAGAATTAGCGTAGCCGGCGCTACACAAAACGCTGAAATAAAATATAAAACATGCATTATCTTTGACGA
>NC_088223.1:12060547-12118047 GCF_036934945.1 Oncorhynchus masou masou
TGTGAGCAAACATTCCATAACTGCAGGTGGCAGTATATCCCCAGCTTTGACTTAACCCGGTTCAGACTATTTACCCTCCAGCACAGTAGGTGGCAGTAGTCATCATTTTCAGTTCACAAACTGCACTTATAGAAGCAGAAGAATAAATGCACTACTTTAAAATGGAGATCGCCCTCAATGGTGCAGGCCCATGCTGGCACAGAAGATGCCGTAGATATGGCATGGCTATGTACACACCTTAGTAGTCAGAAGCCCTTTTCTATAAGCACACACACCAACACACACACACACACACATATTTACCTTCACCTGCTCCGTGATCCTCATGTGGAAATCGTGGAAGTCAGAGTAGCGTCGGTAGGTCTTCCAGGAGTCTTCGCTGCCGTCGTGGTTACGGCGCAACACAGTGATGGCGTAGAGGGCGTAGGTCTTGCCGTGGTCGTTACACACCCCTGTAACACCCAGCAGTCCCAACCCCAACCCAGCCCCGGGGAGACAGGCATCAGATACTGATACACGGAGCCCAGGAGGGGTGAAGAGAGGTGGGGGGGATTGAGGAAGGGGGAGTGATAGTACATAGGATGGGGCATATGGCATATGCGAAAAGAGGATGCCATGGGTGGTGAGGCAGAGGGTGTCGTGGGTGGTGAGGCAGAGGGTGTCGTGGGTGGTGAGGCAGAGGGTGTCGTGGGTGGTGAGGCAGAGGGTGTCGTGGGTGGTGAGGCAGAGGGTGTCGTGGGTAGTGAGGCAGAGGGTGTCGTGGGTAGTGAGGCAGAGGGTGTCGTGGGTAGTTGGGCAGAGGGTGTCGTGGGTAGTTGGGCAGAGGGTGTCGTGGGTAGTTGGGCAGAGGGTGTCGTGGGTGGTGAGGCAGAGGGTGCCGTGGGTAGTGAGGCAGAGGGTGTCGTGGGTGGTGAGGCAGAGGGTGTCGTGGGTGGTGACGCAGAGGGTGTCGTGGGTAGTGAGGCAGAGGGTGTCGTGGGTAGTGAGGCAGAGGGTGTCGTGGGTAGTGAGGCAGAGGGTGTCGTGGGTAGTGAGGCAGAGCGTGCCGTGGGTAGTGAGGCAGAGGGTGCCGTGGGTAGTGAGGCAGAGGGTTCCGTGGGTAGTGAGGCAGAGGGTGTCGTGGGTAGTGACGCAGAGAAAGGAAAAACAGAAGACATGGTGAAGGTGAAGGAATACAGACATACAGACATGGTGAAGGAATACAGACATGGTGAAGGAATACAGACATGGTGAAGGAATACAGACATGGTGAAGGTGATGGAATACAGACATGGTGAAGGTGATGGAATACAGACATGGTGAAGGAATACAGACATGGTGAAGGAATACAGACATGGTGAAGGAATACAGACATGGTGAAGGAATACAGACATGGTGAAGGAATACAGACATGGTGAAGGAATACAGACATGGTGAAGGAATACAGACATGGTGAAGGAATACAGACATGGTGAAGGTAATGGAATACAGACATGGTGAAGGAATACAGACATGGTGAAGGAATACAGACATGGTGAAGGTAATGGAATACAGACATGGTGAAGGTGATGGAATAGTGATTGTGTGAAAGAAAAAGTAACAGCAACATGAGATGGTGAGATAAGTGATACAAGCTGATGGTTAACGTGAGGAGATGAAGTCAGATGTGGAAGGGCGATGCAGAGTGGAGGAGGGGGCTAGTCAGGGGAGGTGTGGCCCTAAAAATAAAAATGACCTGTCACATCACTGTAAAATCTAAATTGCCTCCCCTGCCCAGCCCAGCCCAGCCCAGCCCAGCCCAATCAATCAATCAAAATATCAAAAGATGCTGGACATTTTATCATCCCCGATACTGTTGAATATTGATAACAGAACTCACTGACTGTCCTCTTGTAGTACAAGGGGACAAAGCCGCCTCCAGGCTCCTTACAGCAGCAGGGCATTTTGACGGGGGAACGGTTTTTAAAGCTACTACAGTCACACACACATCTCTGAGTGAAACCACATTAGTGGTCAGTAGTCACACACACATCTCTGAGTGAAACCACATTAGTGGTCAGTAGTCACACACACACACCTCTGAGTGAAACCACATTAGTGGTCAGTAGTCACACACACATCTGAGTGAAACCACATTAGTGGTCAGTAGTCACACACACACCTCGGAGTGAAACCACATTAGTGGTCAGTAGTCACACACACACCTCGGAGTGAAACCACATTAGTGGTCAGTAGTCACACACACACACGTCTCTGAGTGAAACCACATTAATGGTCAGTAGTCACACATGCAAGTGAGAGAACATGGAAGGCTGGTTTACTTTCAGTAACACACTAGTTTACAATAAATCACACTACACCACAGACAATACACTGATCTGAATGGAGATTATATCACAGGTGTGTGTGTGTGTGTGCGTGTGTGTGTGTGTGTGTGTGTGTGTGTCCACCTGTATCAGAGATGAAGGCGTGTAGCTGTATATTGTCATCATGGCAGGAGTTCGACAGGTCATCCAGAGACTGTAAACAGAGGAGAGAGAAACAACCAATCAGAACCAGAGATACTGCCAATCTTTGGACTAACGGCCAATCAACAGCAGCGATACTGCCTGCTACTGTGACCTCTGCAGTAAAAGTCAACCATAAAAAAAATAAAAAATAAAAGTCTTAACTGGTGTGTTAAATGTTAACAACTCCACAGCAGGGTAGTTAACGTCAGCAGGGGTTCAGTAAAAAAACAGGTCAAAACCTGTTGTAACAGTACAGTGACTGGCTGTAGTCAATGACAACTGGTGTCTCAGGGGCTAACGAGGATTTACCAGATTAATGCTTCCTGTTGGAGAACCGTTGAACGATTCTGAAGAGGAAGAGAAGAGAAAAAAAAGAAAGGAGTTAAAGATACCAAACAAGAATTCACAAAATGGGACAAACACCAAATTGAGAGACTGTATGTAGAATTCTGCAAAAACATCCTGTGTGTACAACATAAAACACCAAATATTGCATGCAGAGCAGAATTAGGTCGATACCCGCTAATTATCAAAATCCAGAAAAGAGATGTTAAATTCTATAACCACCTAAAAGGAAGTGATTCCCAAACCTTCCATAACAAAGCCATCACCTACAGAAGAGTCCCCTAAGCAAGCTGGTCCTGGGGCTCTGTTCACAAACACAAACAGACCCCACAGAGCCCCAGGACAGCAGCACAATTAGACCCAACCAAATCATGAGAAAACAAAAAGATAATTATTTGACACATTAGAAAGAATTAACAAAAAACTGAGCAAGCTAGAATGCTATTTGGCCCTAAACAGAGAGTACACAGTGGCAGAATACCTGACCACTGTGACTGACTCAAAATTAAGGAAAGCTTTGACTATGTACAGACTCAGTGAGCATAGCCTTGCTATTGAGAAAGGCCGCAGTAGGAAGACATGGCTCTCAAGAGAAGACAGGCTATGTGCACACTGCCCACAAAACGAGGTGGAAACTGAGCTGCACGTCCTAACCTCCTGCCCAATGTATGACCATATTAGAGACGCATATTTCCCTCAGATTACACAGACACACAAGGATTTGAAAACAACCCCAATTTTTATAAACTCCCATATCTACTGGGTGAAATACCACAGAGTGCCATCACAGCAGCAATACTTGTGACCTGTTCCCACAAGAAAAGGGCAACCAGTGAAGAACAAACACCATTGTAAATTACAACCCATATTTATGTTTATTTATTTTCCCTTTTGTACTTTAACTATTTGCACATTGTTACAACACTATTGTGGTGGAAAATGTTATCTTGTGAAGAGACAGCCTTTGAAAATGTTCATCTTGTCTTCGTGTCATAATAAATTATTGGTTTCTGCCTGTGCTTGATAAAGATATGAAGAGAGGGGGGGGGGGGGGTCATGACCTCCTCCTTAGGACCATCTTGGCAGAACGCTCAGAATATGTTCTATAAGTAAAGATAGGAGACCAACCCTGTGAACCATCACTAGGCAACGTGTCTGTGACCAGTATATACGTGCTCTAACGGGACTGCTCCGGTAGTGCTCCTGATGTACTTGGTGCATTGAGTTGGTTAGAACCTCTCAAGCGCCCTGATAATGAAGAATGATTCATTTAAGATTTGACATCGAGTGTTTCATGTGTAGAATATCCACGACAGTATATAGACATGACATTTCAAATGTCTTTGTTCTTTTGTGAGTGTAATGTTTATTGTTTATTTCACTTTTGTTTAGAATCTATTTCACTTGCTTTGGCATTGTTAACATGTTTTTTTTTTTTAATGTTACCCATGCCAATGAAGCCCCTTGAATTGATATAGGACAACAGTTGCTCTTCACAGTCATGGAGAATGGTGTCAATCTCAATTTCTGGGGGGGGGGGGGGGTTCATGTTTTTGTCCAATTAAAATCTAGGCAACCAGGTGAGGGAAGCTCCTAACTGATCAATGACCTTAATTGATTATTCAAGTACAAGGGAGAAGTGGAAACCCACAGACACTCGGCCCTCCTCCAGGAATTGATTGTAACACCCCAGGGTTTTTTTTTTAAATTTTACCTTTATTTAACTCGGCAAGTCAGTTAAGAACAAATTCTTATTTTCAATGACGGCCTAGGAACAGTGGGTTAACTGCCTGTTCAGGGGCAGAACGACAGATTTGTACCTTGTCAGCTCGGGGATTCGAACTTGCAACCTTTCGGTTACTAGTCCAACGCTCTAACCACTAGGCTACCCTGCCGTTAAGCTATGCTAACAACGGAGACAGAGACAGAAGATGAACTTACCTCCGTCTCCGTCATCTGATCCTCTATAGGAGGGTTCTTTGAGCATGTCCAGCTCCGCTAACATCCTGATGTAGAGAGGACTCTGTCTGAACGACGGGTAGAACCTCTCATCACGAAGCATCATGTCATACACCTGCAAGACACACACACACACGGGCACGTCATAACACACACACACACACACACACACACACAGGTCCATACACACACACACACGGGTACACACACACACGGGTACACACACACACGGGTACACACACACACACACGGGTACACACACACACGGGTACACACACACACACACGGGTACACACACACACACACGGGTACACACACACGGGTACACACACACGGGTACACACACACACGGGTACACACACACGGGTACACACACACGGGTACACACACACACACACACACACACACACACACTGGTACACACACACACACACACGGGTACACACACACACGGGTACACACACGGGTACACACACACACGGGTACACACACACACACACACGGGTACACACACACACACACACACACACGGGTACACACACACACACACACACGGGTACACACACACACACACACACACACACACACACACACACGGGTACATACACACACACACACACACACACGGTACATACACACACACACGGTACATACACACACACACGGGTACATACACACACACACGGGTACATACACACACACACGGGTACATACACACACACACGGGTACATACACACACACACGGGTACATACACACACGGGTACATACACACACACGGGTACATACACACACACACGGGTACATACACACACACACGGGTACATACACACACACGGGTACATACACACACACACACACACGGGTACATACACACACACACACGGGTACATACACACACACACACACGGGTACATACACACACACACGGGTACATACACACACACACGGGTACATACACACACACACGGGTACATACACACACGGGTACACACACACACGGGCACGTCAGAACACGTGAATACTCTATTTGTATTGACAATGAAACATTGAGTACAAAGGTCTCCAATATCTCAGAGATGCTGGTTCCAGTAGCTGTTCCAGTTGATAGTCTGGTAAAAACAGAGCATTCAAACACAAACCCACCTTTGTCTGGATGTCGTCGAATATCTCTGGCGTGGGGTCGCTGTCCTTCTGCAGCTTCTCTCCCAGTTGGAGAACAGACGCCTCATCTACCTGCACCCTGGGGGACGCCTGGCGAGAGAGGGAGAGAGATTATACAACTGAGAGAAAGAAAATTAGTGTGTTTAAGTGATACTTGAGGATTTTGCCAATGCGTCAGATGAACTCATGGGTACCATTTTTATGTCTCTGTGTGCATTTTGAAAGAAATTAGCTCAATGGCTGGAAGTCTATGGGCATCTATGGGCATCTATGGGCATCCAGCCATAGTCCCAGTCGGTATTCACATAATAACAAGGAATTCCCTCGACCGCGGCCACAAAAAAACTAAATTCTTTCCTAATGACCCCCAACGTAAAAGAGGAAAAACGACGCAGTTGATTTTTTATTATACAGAAATAACAAAACATGCCGAAAATAAGCTGTGTTGTTCAATATACATGTAACCAGGTCAAAAATGCCAACCTGCGGTTTGCACCGCTCCCACATAGGGAAATAAAGCCTGAGAGAAGAGCCCTGTGGCTTCAGGCTACTCAGCGACGTAGAGTGAGAAATGTGGGGAACCCGGTATCCATGTCGTCTAAATGTTGCTATTTACCTAATAATAAGGAATTTCCCTCGACCACGCCCACAAATTGTGGAAAACAAAGATTCTTTCCTATTGACCACCATTGTAAAAGAGCCGACATCATCGTCTACCCAGTATCCATGTCGTCTACATGTCGCTATGTGTGTGGAAAACATTTCATCACAGGTAAGACTTTTAACTTGTTTAGTACAGGGCCTTTGTTACTCCACTCATTACTTGTAGCTGTTTAGTCCGTTTGTTTGTGTTGTTGTGTTCTTGGCGAGCTTAATGTTGTGGTCGGTAGCTAGCTAGCACTCACTCACTCAAGTGGCTGCTAGCATCGTCATGAAAAGGGGCATGAGGGAAGCCCTACAATAACGTTTTTCTAAGTAGTGAGAAAGCCCGGGAGCAGGCAATGTTGAAAAGTCATCTTTAAACATGTGGTACTTTTCTTAAATGTAGTTTTGTAATTGACTAAAACAAGTAGACAAAAGTTGTTGTGAGCTAATGGGGTAACCTAGGTAACCACATGTTTTCCCTACAGGCGGTCAGGGACGCAACGTTCTATCTGATACTGACTATTGCACCAACGGCCTCATTGCTAAAATCCCGAAATATCCCTTTAAGTAAAAGTGTGTGTGTCGTGAAACTGTGTGTGTGTGACGGTGTGTGTGTGTGTGTGTGTGTGTGTGAGAGAGACTGTGTGTGTGTGTGTGTGTGTGTGAGTGAGACGTGTGTGTGTGTGAATGAGACGTGTGTGTGTGTGTGTGTGAATGAGACGTGTGTGTGTGTGTGTGTGTGTGTGTGTGTGTGTGTGTGTGTGTGTGTGTGAATGAGACGATGTGTGTGTGTGTGTGTGTGTGTGTGTGTGTGTGAATGAGACGATGTGTGTGTGTGTGTGTGTGTGTGTGTGTGTGTGTGTGTGAATGAGACGGTGTGTGTGTGTGTGTGTGTGTGTGTGTGTGTGTGTGTGTGTGTGTGAATGAGACGTGTGTGTGTGTGTGTGTGTGTGTGTGTGAATGAGACGTGTGTGTGTGTGTGTGTGTGTGTGTGAATGAGACGATGTGTGTGTGTGTGTGTGAATGAGACGATGTGTGTGTGTGTGTGTGTGTGTGTGTGAATGAGACGATGTGTGTGTGTGTGTGTGTGTGTGTGAATGAGACGATGTGTGTGTGTGTGTGTGTGTGTGTGTGAATGAGACGATGTGTGTGTGTGTGTGTGTGTGTGTGTGAATGAGACGTGTGTGTGTGTGTGTGTGTGTGTGTGTGTGTGTGTGTGTGTGTGTGTGTGAATGAGACGATGTGTGTGTGTGTGTGTGTGTGTGTGTGTGAATGAGACGATGTGTGTGTGTGTGTGTGTGTGTGTGTGTGTGTGTGAATGAGACGATGTGTGTGTGTGTGTGTGAATGAGACGATGTGTGTGTGTGTGTGTGAATGAGACGATGTGTGTGTGTGTGTGTGTGAATGAGACGATGTGTGTGTGTGTGTGTGTGAATGAGACGATGTGTGTGTGTGTGTGTGTGAATGAGACGATGTGTGTGTGTGTGTGTGTGAATGAGACGATGTGTGTGTGTGTGTGTGTGTGTGTGTGTGTGTGAATGAGACGATGTGTGTGTGTGTGTGTGTGTGTGTGTGTGTGTGTGTGTGTGAATGAGACGATGTGTGTGTGTGTGTGAATGAGACGTGTGTGTGTGTGTGTGTGTGTGTGTGTGTGTGTGTGTGTGTGAATGAGACGGTGTGTGTGTGTGTGTGAATGAGACGGTGTGTGTGTGTGTGTGTGTGTGTGTGTGTGTGTGTGAATGAGACGGTGTGTGTGTGTGTGTGTGTGAATGAGACGGTGTGTGTGTGTGTGTGTGTGAATGAGACGGTGTGTGTGTGTGTGAATGAGACGGTGTGTGTGTGTGTGTGTGAATGAGACGGTGTGTGTGTGTGTGTGTGAATGAGACTGTGTGTGTGTGTGTGTGAATGAGACGGTGTGTGTGTGTGTGTGAATGAGACGGTGTGTGTGTGTGTGTGTGAATGAGACGGTGTGTGTGTGTGTGTGTGAATGAGACGGTGTGTGTGTGTGTGTGTGTGAATGAGACGGTGTGTGTGTGTGTGTGTGTGTGAATGAGACGGTGTGTGTGTGTGTGTGTGTGTGTGTGAATGAGACGGTGTGTGTGTGTGTGTGTGTGTGTGTGTGTGAATGAGACGGTGTGTGTGTGTGAATGAGACGGTGTGTGTGTGTGTGAATGAGACGGTGTGTGTGTGTGTGTGTGTGTGTGTGTGTGTGTGTGTGTGTGTGTGTGTGTGTGTGTGTGTGTGTGTGTGTGTGTGAATGAGACGGTGTGTGTGTGTGTGCATGAGACGGTGTGTGTGTGAATGAGACGGTGTGTGTGTGTGTGTGAATGAGACGGTGTGTGTGTGTGTGTGAATGAGACTGTGTGTGTGTGTGTGTGAATGAGACTGTGTGTGTGTGTGTGTGAATGAGACTGTGTGTGTGTGTGTGTGTGTGTGTGTGTGTGTGTGTGTGTGTGTGTGTGTGTGTGTGTGTGTGTGTGTGTGTGTGTGTGTGTGTGTGTGTGTGTGTGTGTGTGAGACGGTGTGTGTTACCTTATCAGATAAGTACTGCTCATACACTCCTAGTGCTGCAGCTTTCAGCAGTCCTTTAGTGTCTCCTCCCTTCTTTCCATCCTTCTGCCATCCCTCCATCACCTCTAGTTGTTGCTGGGCTGTTACTCTGTAGCCCTCCACTGTCAGCCAGAAGAACAGCTCTGCCTGTGCCCCAGCCACCAGCATGTAGTCTATAGGAGAGGGGAGAGGTCAAAGGTTAGAGGTCAGGCTCAGCTGTTACTCCGTAGCCCTCCACTGTCAGCCAGAACAGCAGCTCTACCTGGGCCCCAGCCACCAGCATGTAGGAGAGGTCAGAGGTCAGGGTCAGGTGTGGGTTGTTACTTTGTAGCCATCTTGTCAGGCAAAATAACTCTACTTGCTTGCATGTCAGGACAGAGTTGTGCGTGGTACTAACCCATAAAGAACTGCAGGGCGATGTTGTGTACCAGAATGTGCTCCAGTGGTATGATGCACAGCTTGCCCAAGTTTGCCGCTAGTTTCAGAGCATCCACCTCCTACAGTAGACAGATGGAAACAGAGAGAGAAAAGGTGAAACAGAGAGTACGAGACGGGGTTTAGTAGGTGTTTACGGTTAACTCATTTTCACTCCTACGTCGTACTTTCCCAGACTGTAGCCTCTGTATCCTGGTCTCACAGACCTTCTTCACAAACATCAGACTGTTGATCTGGTTCTTTATTACATTGATATCTGGGAGCGAGAGAAGAGCAAGAGAGAGAAAGAAATGGAGGAAGGAGGAGGATAGGGAGAGCGGGATATGGAGAGGAGAGTTAAGTGAAAAATATGAATACTTTAGATTTTCAGGATTCTATGTATACTTTGTTAAGTTTAGGGTCATGCATGTCGCTCTGTGTCTTGTGTGTGTGCGAGTCTGTCTGTGTGAGTGTGCGAGTCTGTCTGTGTGAGTGTGCGTGTCTGTCTGTGTGAGTGTGCGAGTCTGTCTGTGTGAGTGTGCGAGTCTGTCTGTGTGAGTGTGCGAGTCTGTCTGTGTGAGTGTGCGAGTCTGTCTGTGTGAGTGTGCGAGTCTGTCTGTGTGAGTGTGCGAGTCTGTCTGTGTGAGTGTGCGAGTCTGTCTGTGTGAGTGTGCGAGTCTGTCTGTGTGAGTGTGCGAGTCTGTCTGTGTGAGTGTGCGTGTCTGTGTGTGAGTGTGCGAGTCTGTCTGTGTGAGTGTGCGTGTCTGTGTGTGAGTGTGCGTGTCTCTGTGCGTTTGTGAGTGTGCGTGTCTCTGTGCGTGTGCGTGTCTCTGTGCGTTTGTGAGTGTGCGTGTCTCTGTGCGTGTGCGTGTCTCTGTGCGTGTGTGTGCGTGTCTGTGTTTGCGTGTGTGCGTGTGTGCGTGTCTGTGTTTGCGTGTGTGCGTGTGTGCGTGTCTGTGTTTGCGTGTGTGCGTGTCTCTGTGTGTGCGAGTGTGCGAGTCTCTGTGTGTGTGAGTGTGCGAGTCTCTGTGTGTGTGAGTGTGCGAGTCTCTGTGTGTGTGAGTGTGCGAGTCTCTGTGTGTGTGAGTGTGCGAGTCTCTGTGTGTGTGAGTGTGCGAGTCTCTGTGTGTGTGAGTGTGCGAGTCTCTGTGTGTGTGAGTGTGCGAGTCTCTGTGTGTGTGAGTGTGCGAGTCTCTGTGTGTGTGAGTGTGCGAGTCTCTGTGTGTGTGAGTGTGCGAGTCTCTGTGTGTGTGAGTGTGCGAGTCTCTGTGTGTGAGTGTGCGAGTCTCTGTGTGTGTGAGTGTGCGAGTCTCTGTGTGTGTGAGTGTGCGAGTCTCTGTGTGAGTGAGTGTGCGAGTCTCTGTGTGAGTGAGTGTGCGAGTCTCTGTGTGAGTGTGCGAGTCTCTGTGTGAGTCTCTGTGTGAGTCTCTGTGCGAGTCTCTGTGCGTGTCTCTGTGCGTGTCTCTGTGCGTGTCTCTGTGCGTGTCTCTGTGCGTGTCTCTGTGCGTGTCTCTGTGCGTGTCTCTGTGCGTGTCTCTGTGCGTGTCTCTGTGCGTGTCTCTGTGCGTGTCTCTGTGCGTGTCTCTGTGCGTGTCTCTGTGCGTGTCTCTGTGCGTGTGTGTGTGTACCGTCTCCTGCAGTGTCCAGTGATCGTAGGTACTGTAGTTCCTCCAGGGCCTTGTCTTTAACAGCCTCCAGTTCAGACACTCTGTCTGTCAGCTTCAAGATGTTCATAAAAGCCTCGTAGTTACAGCTCGAGTCCCGGATCTACACAGACAGGTCATAAAAGCCTCGTAGTTACAGCTCGAGTCCCGGATCTACATAGACAGGTCATAAAAGCCTCGTAGTTACAGCCAGAGCCCCGGATCTACACAGACAGGTCATAAAAGCCTCGTAGTTACATGCCAGAGCCCCGGATCTACACAGACAGGTCATAAAAGCCTCGTAGTTACAGCGAGAGTCCCGGATCTACACAGACAGGTCATAAAAGCCTCGTAGTTACAGCCAGAGCCCCGGATCTACACAGACAGGTCATAAAAGCCTCGTAGTTACAGCAAGAGTCCCGGATCTACACAGACAGGTCATAAAAGCCTCGTAGTTACAGCGAGAGTCCCGGATCTACACAGACAGGTCATAAAAGCCTCGTAGTTACATGCCAGAGCCCCAGATCTACACAGACAGGTCATAAAAGCCTCGTAGTTACAGCGAGAGTCCCGGATCTACACAGACAGGTCATAAAAGCCTCGTAGTTACAGCGAGAGTCCCGGATCTACACAGACAGGTCATAAAAGCCTCCTAGTTACAGCGAGAGTCCCGGATCTACACAGACAGGTCATAAAAGCCTCGTAGTTACAGCGAGAGTCCCGGATCTACACAGACAGGTCATAAAAGCCTCGTAGTTACAGCCAGAGCCCCGGATCTACACAGACAGGTCATAAAAGCCTCGTAGTTACAGCGAGAGTCCCGGATCTACACAGACAGGTCATAAAAGCCTCGTAGTTACAGCCAGAGCCCCGGATCTACACAGACAGGTCATAAAAGCCTCGTAGTTACAGCGAGAGTCCCGGATCTAAACAGACAGGTCATAAAAGCCTCGTAGTTACAGCGAGAGTCCCGGATCTAAACAGACAGGCTTCTCAATAGGTGCTCCAGCAGCTGTATTGATAACAGTTTTTGATCTCTACCAACAACCCACAACTGGCTGATACTATACTATACTATACTATAATGATCATGATAGATGTTGTTGAAATATATTTAATCCATAGAGTGGTCCTTCAGAGGAATGATTGTGGATATATATTTGACATTTTTTATCCACAAGCATAATAGATATAAGTTGGCATATTTATGACACTGTGACCACAGAACTAACATTTCTTCAAAATAACACGGTGCTACTAAGAACACGGTGCTACTGAGAACACGGTGCTACTAAGAACACGGTGCTACTAAGAACACGGTGCTACTGAGAACACGGTGCTACTAAGAACAAGGTGCTACTAAGAACACGGTGCTACTAAGAACACGGTGCTACTAAGCACAAGGTGCTACTAAGCACACGGTGCTACTAAGAACAAGGTGCTACTAAGCACACGGTGCTACTAAGCACACGGTGCTACTAAAAACAAGGTGCTACTAAAAACAAGGTGCTACTAAAAACAAGGTGCTACTAAGAACAAGGTGCTACTAAGAACACGGTGCTACTAAGAACACGGTGCTACTGAGAACACGGTGCTACTGAGAACACGGTGCTACTAAGAACAAGGTGCTACGAAGAACAAGGTGCTACTAAGAACAAGGTGCTACTAAGAACAAGGTGCTACGAAGAACAAGGTGCTACTAAGAACAAGGTGCTACTAAGAACACGGTGCTACTAAGAACACGGTGCTTCTAAGAACAAGGTGCTACTAAGAACACGGTGCTACTAAGAACACGGTGCTACGAAGAACAAGGTGCTACTAAGAACAAGGTGCTACGAAGAACAAGGTGCTACTAAGAACAAGGTGCTACTAAGAACACGGTGCTACTAAGAACACGGTGCTACTAAGAACTAGGTGCTACTAAGAACAAGGTGCTACTGGTGCTACTAAGCACAAGGTGCTACTGAGAACAAGGTGCTACTGGTGCTACTAAGCACAAGGTGCTACTAAGAACAAGGTGCTACTAAGAACAAGGTGCTACTAAGAACAAGGTGCTACTAAGAACAAGGTGCTACTGGTGCTACTAAGCACAAGGTGCTACTAAGAACAAGGTGCTACTGGTGCTACTAAGCACAAGGTGCTACTAAGAACAAGGTGCTACTAAGAACAAGGTGCTACTGGTGCTACTAAGCACAAGGTGCTACTAAGAACAAGGTGCTACTGGTGCTACTAAGCACAAGGTGCTACTAAGCACACGGTGCTACTAAGAACACGGTGCTACTAAGAACACGGTGCTACTAAGAACACGGTGCTACTAAGAACACGGTGCTACTAAGAACACGGTGCTACTAAGAACAAGGTGCTACTGGTGCTACTAAGCACAAGGTGCTACTAAGAACACGGTGCTACTAAGAACACGGTGCTACTAAGAACAAGGTGCTACTAAGAACAAGGTGCTACTGGTGCTACTAAGCACAAGGTGCTACTAAGAACACGGTGCTACTAAGAACAAGGTGCTACTGGTGCTACTAAGCACAAGGTGCTACTAAGAACACGGTGCTACTAAGAACACGGTGCTACTAAGAACACGGTGCTACTGAGAACACGGTGCTACTAAGAACAAGGTGCTACTAAGAACAAGGTGCTACTAAGAACACGGTGCTACTAAGAACACGGTGCTACTAAGAACAAGGTGCTACTAAGAACAAGGTGCTACTAAGAACACGGTGCTACTAAGAACAAGGTGCTACTAAGAACAAGGTGCTACTAAGAACACTGTGCTACTAAGAACAAGGTGCTACTGGTGCTACTAAGCACAAGGTGCTACTAAGAACAAGGTGCTACTGGTGCTACTAAGCACAAGGTGCTACTAAGCACACGGTGCTACTAAGAACACGGTGCTACTAAGAACACGGTGCTACTAAGAACACGGTGCTACTAAGAACACGGTGCTACTAAGAACACGGTGCTACTAAGAACACGGTGCTACTAAGAACACGGTGCTACTAAGAACACGGTGCTACTAAGAACACGGTGCTACTAAGAACACGGTGCTACTAAGAACACGGTGCTACGAAGAACACGGTGCTACGAAGAACAAGGTGCTACTGGTGCTACTAAGAACAAGGTGCTACTAAGAACAAGGTGCTACTGGTGCTACTAAGAACAAGGTGCTACGAAGAACAAGGTGCTACTAAGAACAAGGTGCTACTAAGAACACGGTGCTACTAAGAACACGGTGCTACTAAGAACAAGGTGCTACTAAGAACACGGTGCTACTAAGAACACGGTGCTACGAAGAACAAGGTGCTACTAAGAACAAGGTGCTACGAAGAACAAGGTGCTACTAAGAACAAGGTGCTACTAAGAACACGGTGCTACTAAGAACACGGTGCTACTAAGAACAAGGTGCTACTAAGAACAAGGTGCTACTGGTGCTACTAAGCACAAGGTGCTACTGAGAACAAGGTGCTACTGGTGCTACTAAGCACAAGGTGCTACTAAGAACAAGGTGCTACTAAGAACAAGGTGCTACTAAGAACAAGGTGCTACTAAGAACAAGGTGCTACTAAGAACAAGGTGCTACTGGTGCTACTAAGCACAAGGTGCTACTAAGAACAAGGTGCTACTGGTGCTACTAAGCACAAGGTGCTACTAAGAACAAGGTGCTACTAAGAACAAGGTGCTACTGGTGCTACTAAGCACAAGGTGCTACTAAGAACAAGGTGCTACTGGTGCTACTAAGCACAAGGTGCTACTAAGCACACGGTGCTACTAGGAACACGGTGCTACTAAGAACACGGTGCTACTAAGAACACGGTGCTACTAAGAACAAGGTGCTACTAAGAACACGGTGCTACTAAGAACAAGGTGCTACTGGTGCTACTAAGAACACGGTGCTACTAAGAACACGGTGCTACTAAGAACAAGGTGCTACTAAGAACACGGTGCTACTAAGAACAAGGTGCTACTGGTGCTACTAAGCACAAGGTGCTACTAAGAACACGGTGCTACTAAGAACACGGTGCTACTAAGAACAAGGTGCTACTGGTGCTACTGAGAACACGGTGCTACTAAGAACACGGTGCTACTAAGAACACGGTGCTACTAAGAACACGGTGCTACTAAGAACAAGGTGCTACTAAGAACAAGGTGCTACTAAGAACAAGGTGCTACTAAGAACAAGGTGCTACTAAGAACAAGGTGCTACTAAGAACACTGTGCTACTAAGAACAAGGTGCTACTGGTGCTACTAAGCACAAGGTGCTACTAAGAACAAGGTGCTACTGGTGCTACTAAGCACACGGTGCTACTAAGAACACGGTGCTACTAAGAACACGGTGCTACTAAGAACAAGGTGCTACTAAGAACACGGTGCTACTAAGAACAAGGTGCTACTGGTGCTACTAAGCACAAGGTGCTACTAAGAACACGGTGCTACTAAGAACACGGTGCTACTAAGAACAAGGTGCTACTGGTGCTACTGAGAACACGGTGCTACTAAGAACACGGTGCTACTAAGAACACGGTGCTACTAAGAACACGGTGCTACTAAGAACACGGTGCTACTAAGAACAAGGTGCTACTAAGAACACGGTGCTACTAAGAACACGGTGCTACTAAGAACAAGGTGCTACTGAGAACACGGTGCTACTAAGAACAAGGTGCTACTAAGAACACTGTGCTACTAAGAACAAGGTGCTACTGGTGCTACTAAGCTACTGGTGCTACTAAGCACACGGTGCTACTAAGCACACGGTGCTACTAAGAACACGGTGCTACTAAGAACACGGTGCTACTAAGAACACGGTGCTACTAAGAACACCGTGCTACTAAGAACACGGTGCTACTAAGAACACGGTGCTACTAAGAACACCGTGCTACTAAGAACACCGTGCTACTAAGAACACGGTGCTACTAAGAACACGGTGCTACTAAGAACAAGGTGCTACTAAGAACAAGGTGCTACTAAGCAAAGATGTGTCATATGAAGCGTTGCAGCTTGCTCTGTGATACGAGTAGTACATTGATTCCAATAACAATTTTCTTATATTAATTGATGACTATTGAAAAATATAAACATGAATATCGAAAACAAAACTTGTTATTTGCCACATTTCAATAATTTGTTGAACACAGTAGAATCTAAAGTCATGGTCTTGAAAGGTGAAGGAGCATAACGACGAAACATTATGGAGTCTTAAAGAAGGCCTTGGTGAAGACAACAATGTCATATGACAATTCATTATTTGTCAATAAGACTTTTAGATACAAATGTCAAGCATACGTCAACAATCCTTTCTCCAAAGGACCAGTCTATGGATAAAATCTGGTGAAAATCAAACAAATGCGGATATTATTACTGATACTGACCATCCAGATAACAAACTGGTTGATGTAATCAGGATCACTCAGCTGGTTGACCAGGGGAAGGAGAACGCCTCGCGCCAGAATCTCCTGGAACATGGACACAATCACATGACATCACACCATCAGAATCTCCTGGAACATGGACACAATCACATGACATCACACCATCAGAATCTCCTGGAACATGGACACAATCACATGACATCACACCATCAGAATCTCCTGGAACATGGACACAATCACATGACATCACACCATCAGAATCTCCTGGAACATGGACACAATCACATGACATCACCATCAGAATCTCCTGGAACATGGACACAATCACATGACATCACCATCAGAACTGTATGGGTCCATAAACAAAACAGAAACCACACACCCAGAGGCATCATTTCTGGTGGGCGGAGACTAACGCGGTGGGGCTTAAAACCGTTCTCTCTCACTTCTACCAACATGGCTCCTGCTGCACTAGGGGCGCTAAAACCCTAGACCACTTTTATTCTTCCCACAGAAATGTATACAAGGCCCTCCCCCACCCTTCCCTCAGCAAATCAGACCATGACTTTATCTTCCTGCTTACAAAAAGAAAAATTAACTCAAACAGGAAGTACCAGTGAAGAGCTCAATATGAAGTGGTCAGATGAAGCAGACGTGAGGCTACAAGACAACAGCCTCTCCCTCAACGTCAATAAGACAAAGGATCTGATCGTGGACTACAGGAGAAAGAGGGGAGAGCACGCCCCCCATCCACATCGACGGGGCTGTTGTGGAGCGGGTCGAGAGCCTTAAGTTCTTTGGCGTCCATATTACTAAGGACTTAACATGGTCCGTGTGTGTGTGATTGTGTGTATGTGTATGTGTGTGTCTCACCCTGAGGAAGTATCTCATATTCTTGTTGTGGAAGTCTCCAGGAGGTAGTAACAGGTAGAGCAGCACCTCACACAGATCCCTCAGGAACCCTGAGACACACAGACACACAGAGAGACAGACACAGACAGAGAGACAGACAGACACAGAGACAGAGACACACAGAGACAGAGACACACAGAGACAGAGACACACAGAGACAGAGACACACAGAGACAGAGACACACAGAGACAGAGACACACAGAGACAAAGACACACAGAGACAAAGACACACAGAGACAAAGACACACAGAGACAAAGACACACAGAGACAAAGACACACAGAGACAAAGACACACAGAGACAAAGACACACAGAGACAAAGACACACAGAGACAAAGACACACAGAGACAAAGACACACAGAGACAAAGACACACAGAGAAGTCAGTATCTGAATGTGAACCTTACGATAAACCCCCACAGAGGTAAAAACCTGGAGCTGACACACAGCAACATGTTTTAGTAGAGGTGCTGACGAACGGAGAGAAAACTGGAGAAGTTACACACTTTATATATGCTCCCAACAATTAACATGGGGTAAACATAACTAACGTTTTGGTTGACCCTGAAGAAGGCACTGCAATGCCAATGGTTGGTTATGAGGTTGACCCCATTGTCTTTCGTCCAATGGTGTCATTCTAACTGAACAAGCGTCTCCAGGAGCCATCTGTCTAGCAAATTGTGGAACTCATACTAAAACAATGAAAATGTTGGTAATCTGCCTAACGCGAGTTCGCAGAACTACCATAACTATGGAACACCGGCAGACTGACCCACTGGCTAGGGGCTGCTACGACAAACCATGTTATATCAGACTGACCCACTGGCTAGGGGGCTTCTAAACCATGTTATATCAGACTGACCCACTGGCTAGGGGCTGCTACGGCAAACCATGTTACATCAGACTGACCCACTGGCTAGGGGCTGCTACGGCAAACCGTGTTACATCAGACTGACCCACTGGCTAGGGGGCTTCTAAACCATGTTATATCAGACTGACCCACTGGCTAGGGGGCTTCTAAACCATGTTATATCAGACTGACCCACTGGCTAGGGGGCTTCTAAACCATGTTATATCAGACTGACCCACTGGCTAGGGGGCTTCTAAACCATGTTATATCAGACTGACCCACTGGCTAGGGGGCTTCTAAACCATGTTATATCAGACTGACCCACTGGCTAGGGGGCTTCTAAACCATGTTATATCAGACTGACCCACTGGCTAGGGGGCTTCTAAACCATGTTATATCAGACTGACCCACTGGCTAGGGGGCTTCTAAACCATGTTACATCAGACTGACCCACTGGCTAGGGGGCTTCTAAACCATGTTATATCAGACTGACCCACTGGCTAGGGGGCTTCTAAACCATGTTATATCAGACTGACCCACTGGCTAGGGGGCTTCTAAACCATGTTATATCAGACTGACCCACTGGCTAGGGGGCTTCTAAACCGTGTTACATCAGACTGACCCACTGGCTAGGGGGCTTCTAAACCATGTTATATCAGACTGACCCACTGGCTAGGGGGCTTCTAAACCGTGTTACATCAGACTGACCCACTGGCTAGGGGGCTTCTAAACCATGTTATATCAGACTGACCCACTGGCTAGGGGGCTTCTAAACCATGTTATATCAGACTGACCCACTGGCTAGGGGGCTTCTAAACCATGTTATATCAGACTGACCCACTGGCTAGGGGGCTTCTAAACCGTGTTATATCAGACTGACCCACTGGCTAGGGGGCTTCTAAACCGTGTTATATCAGACTGACCCACTGGCTAGGGGGCTTCTAAACCGTGTTATATCAGACTGACCCACTGGCTAGGGGGCTTCTAAACCGTGTTATATCAGACTGACCCACTGGCTAGGGGGCTTCTAAACCATGTTATATCAGACTGACCCACTGGCTAGGGGGCTTCTAAACCATGTTATATCAGACTGACCCACTGGCTAGGGGGCTTCTAAACCATGTTACATCAGACTGACCCACTGGCTAGGGGGCTTCTAAACCATGTTATATCAGACTGACCCACTGGCTAGGGGGCTTCTAAACCGTGTTATATCAGACTGACCCACTGGCTAGGGGGCTTCTAAACCATGTTATATCAGACTGACCCACTGGCTAGGGGGCTTCTAAACCATGTTATATCAGACTGACCCACTGGCTAGGGGGCTTCTAAACCATGTTATATCAGACTGACCCACTGGCTAGGGGGCTTCTAAACCATGTTATATCAGTAGAGCAAACTTGTTCCCAGTCAGCAGCCCAGAGCAAGTTTGTCTGAATAGCCATTACTGCAGCTAGTCTGCCAGCTTGCTGATGATGGAGTAATGCACCAAAGTTATAGAGTTGTCCTCAGAAATCGGTATGCATCTGACTCTGATAACTGGCACTGAAGTACTTCCGGCGCCGACAGAGATGGCCGCCTCGCTTCGCGTTCCTAGGAAACTATGCAGTTTTTGTTGTTGTTTTTTTACGTGTTATTTCTTACATTAGTACCCCAGGTCATCTTAGGTTTCATTACATACAGTCGAGAAGAACTACTGTATATAAGATCAGCGTCAACTCACCATCAGTACGACCAAGAATATGTTTTTCGCGACGCGGATCCTGTGTTCTGCCTTACAAACAGGACAACGGAATGGATCGCATGCAGCGACCCAAAAAAACGACTCCGAAAAAGAGGGAAACGGCGGTCTTCTGGTCAGACTACGTAGACGGGCACATCGTGCCCCACTTCCTAGTATTCTTCTTGCCAATGTCCAGTCTCTTGACAACAAGGTTGATGAAATCCGAGCAAGGGTAGCATTCCAGAGGGACATCAGAGACTGTAACGTTCTGTGCTTCACGGAAACATGGCTCACTGGAGAGACGCTATCCGAAGCGGTGCAGCCAACGGGTTTCTCCACGCATCGCGCCGACAGAAACAAACACCTTTCTGGTAAGAAGAGGGGTGGGGGTGTATGCCTTATGGCTAACGTGGCATGGTGCGATGAAAGAAACATACAGGAACTCAAATCCTTCTGTTCACCTGATTTAGAATTCCTCACAATCAAATGTAGACCTCATTATCTACCGAGAGAATTCTCTTCGATTATAATCACAGCCGTATATATCCCCCCCCAAGCAGACACATCGATGGCTCTGAACGAACTTTATTTAACACTTTGCAAACTGGAAACCATTTATCCGGAGGCTGCATTCATCGTTGTTGGGGATTTTAACAAGGCTAATCTGAAAACAAGACTCCCTAAATTTTATCAGCATATCGATTGCGCAACCAGGGGCGGAAAAACCTTGGATCACTGTTACTCTAACTTCCGCGACGCATATAAGGCCCCCCCTTTCGGAAAAGCTGACCACGGCTCTATTTTGCTGATCCCTGCCTACAGAAAAAAGCTAAAAAAAGAAGCTCCCACGCTGAGGTCTGTCCAACGCTGGTCCGACCAAGCTGACTCCACACTCCAAGACTGCTTCCATCACGTGGACTGGGACATGTTTCGTATTGCGTCAGATAACAACATTGACGAATACGCTGATTCGGTGTGCGAGTTCATTAGAACGTGCGTTGAAGATGTCGTTCCCATAGCAACGATTAAAACATTCCCTAACCAGAAACCGTGGATTGATGGCAGCATTCGCGTGAAACTGAAAGCGCGAACCACTGCTTTCAATCAGGGCAAGGTGTCTGGTAACATGACTGAATACAAACAGTGCAGCTATTCCCTCCGTAAGGCTATCAAACAAGCTAAGCGTCAGTACAGAGACAAAGTAGAATCTCAATTCAACGGCTCAGACACAAGAGGCATGTGGCAGGGTCTACAGTCAATCACGGACTACAGGAAGAAATCCAGCCCAGTCACGGACCAGGATGTCTTGCTCCCATGCAGACTAAATAACTTTTTTGCCCGCTTTGAGCACAATACAGTGCCACTGACACGGCCTGCAACGGAAACATGCGGTCTCTCCTTCACTGCAGCCGAGGTGAGTAAAACATTTAAACGTGTTAACCCTCGCAAGGCTGCAGGCCCAGACGGCATCCCCAGCCGCGCCCTCAGAGCATGCGCAGACCAGCTGGTCTGGTGTGTTTACGGACATATTCAATCAATCCCTATACCAGTCTGCTGTTCCCACATGCTTCAAGAGGGCCACCATTGTTCCTGTTCCCAAGAAAGCTAAGGTAACTGAGCTAAACGACTACCGCCCAGTAGCACTCACTTCTGTCATCATGAAGTGCTTTGAGAGACTAGTCAAGGACCATATCACCTCCACCCTACCTGACAACCTAGACCCACTCCAATTTGCTTACCGCCCAAATAGGTCCACAGACGATGCAATCTCAACCACACTGCACACTGCCCTAACCCATCTGGACAAGAGGAATACCTATGTGAGAATGCTGTTCATCGACTACAGCTCGGCATTCAACACCATACTACCCTCCAAGCTCGTCATCAAGCTCGAGACCCTGGGTCTCGACCACGCCCTGTGCAACTGGGTACTGGACTTCCTGACGGGCCGCCCCCAGGTGGTGAGGGTAGGTGACAACATCTCCTCCCCGCTGATCCTCAACACTGGGGCCCCACAAGGGTGCGTTCTGAGCCCTCTCCTGTACTCCCTGTTCACCCACGACTGCGTGGCCACGCACGCCTCCAACTCAATCATCAAGTTTGCGGACGACACAACAGTGGTAAGCTTGATTACCAACAACGACGAGACGGCCTACAGGGAGGAGGTGAGGGCCCTCGGAGTGTGGTGTCAGGAAAATAACCTCACACTCAACGTCAACAAAACTAAGGAGATGATTGTGGACTTCAGGAAACAGCAGAGGGAACACCCCCCTATCCACATCGATGGAACAGTAGTGGAGAGAGTAGCAAGTTTTAAGTTCCTCGGTATACACATCACAGACAAACTGAATTGGTCCACTCACACAGACAGCATCGTGAAGAAGGCGCAGCTGCGCCTCTTCAACCTCAGGAGGCTGAAGAAATTTGGCTTGTCACCAAAAGCACTCACAAACTTCTACAGATGCACAATCGAGAGCATCCTGGCGGGCTGTATCACCGCCTGGTACGGCAACTGCTCCGCCCTCAACCGTAAGGCTCTCCAGAGGGTAGTGAGGTCTGCACAACGCATCACCGGGGGCAAACTACCTGCCCTCCAGGACACCTACACCACATGATGTTACAGGAAGGCCATAAAGATCATCAAGGACATCAACCACCCGAGCCACTGTCTGTTCACCCCGCTATCATCCAGAAGGCAAGGTCAGTACAGGTGCGTCAAAGCTGGGACCGAGAGACTGAAAAACAGCTTCTATCTCAAGGCCATCAGACCACCACTAACATTGAGTGGCTGCTGCCAACACACTGACACTGACTCAACTCCAGCCACTTTAATAATGGGAATTGATGGAAATGATGTAAATATATCACTAGCCACTTTAAACAATGCTACCTTATATAATGTTACTTACCCTACATTATTCATCTCATATGCATACGTATATACTGTACTCTATATCATCGACTGCATCCTTATGTAATGAGGTTTACCGATTAAATTATCGGCGAATATATAGTGTTAAACTTTTTCTTTCTATTTAAAACACACACACACACACACAGGAGGCTCAAAGGAGTCCCAAATGCCTTGACGGGGTGCAACGTGTGAACCTCCCTCGTTCTTCCGGGTGTGTGTGTGTGTGTGTGTACCTTCTTCATCCTTCAGGGAGGTGCAGACCACATCTCTACAGATGTTCCTCTCCATCTCCACCTCCGCCTCAAAGAATGACTCCACCATCTCCTCCGACAAGTCCCCTAGAAACACACCACATCATCATCATCATCATCCTCCTCGTCACAATCGTAAACATCACCATATTCACAAATCATCCACGACATCTTCGTAATAATCATCATCATCATGTCTGAGAGAGAAAGCGAGTGGTGTGTGTGTGTGGCCTTACTCTGTTTACTGTCCTCCAGTCGGTCTTGGGCCTTTCTGAAGACTCGAAGGTGAGTAGCAAAGTCATCCACCAGTCTGGTGGTCAAATAAGGCTGCCAGTCCACCTCTTTAGACCTGTATAACAGTGTGGTGACGCAGTATTAATAGGCTAGTTATGATGCAGTAATTAATTAGTAGATTACTTAATGCAGTAGAGTAGTAATAGACTGGTTATAAAGCAGTAATAGACTGGTTATAAAGCAGTAATAGACTAGTTAGAGTAGTAGACTAGTTAGAGAGCAGTAATAGACTAGTTATTTTTTTAAATCTTTATTTAACTAGGCAAGTCAGTAAAGAACAAATTCTTATTTTCAATGACGGCCTAGGAAGAGTGGGTGAACTGCCTGATTTGTACCTTGTCAGCTCAGGGATTCGAACTTGCAACCTTTCGGTTACTAGTCCAACGCTCTAACCACTAGGCTACCTGCCGTCCCTACACTCTAACCGCTAGGCTACCCTGCCGCCCCTACACTCTAACCGCTAGGCTACCTGCCGCCCCTACACTCTAACCGCTAGGCTACCCTGCCGCCCCTACACTCTAACCGCTAGGCTACCTGCCATCCCTACACTCTAACCACTAGGCTTCCTGCCGCCCCAGTAATAGTAGTAGTTAGCCGTAATTGAGTAGTATACTTATAATGCTGTAGAGTGGTAATAGACTACATAAAGCCGTAATAGCCTAGTTAAAGAAATAGACTAGTTAGAATAGCAATAGACTAGTTATAATGCAGTAATAGAGTAGGTATAAAGCAGTAATGTAGTTGTAATAGAATATTACCGTGTAGAGAACTGTACCAGAGCATTCTGGACCGTCTGTCTGATTTCCAGCAGAAAAGAATCATCCTCACTCAGAGTGTAATACCAGTACTGGATATAATCTCTCAAAGCAAACTGGATGACCTGGAGAGCGAGGGAGAGAGAGTGTGTGTGTGAGAGAGAAAGAGTGAGAAACAGGCCAGTCCTTATTGTTGCTGAGAACTCCCATGTTCATTGTACTAGAGCTGAGCGATACGAGAAATAAAATCCATATACAGTAAGCCCCATGATTCATTGGACAGTGATCATTTTTGTGTTATTTTGGTTCTGCACTCTAGCACTTTTTGAGTTTGGAAGGATACAATGACAATGAGGGTGAAGTGCAGACTGTCAGCTTTAATTTGAGGGTATTTTCATACATATCAGATGAACTGTTTATGGTCACTGTCCAATGGATCATGGTGCTCACTGTAGAAGCTGTTTTACAGACTCCTAATAAATTCAACTATTTTGTGCGTTTCTTTGATGCTCATCTTATAAAAAGGAAAACTCCAAACAAACGCTATCTTTTGGTATTTGTTTCATTAGTCCATTGTTGATATAGTCCCAAAATGTTTTGCATGTCAGCTATCAAGTTTAAAATATATTTAACCTGCAAAATACAGAAATACAGCCGGTTTGATTCATTTAGCATTATATGATGCCAACTCTACCATACCGGCTGTATTTTGAGTTATAAAGTTATAAATCTTGAAAATGTCTCCGCCATCACTTCCTATGACTGAAAAAGTCATCTGGACATCAGAACAGCGATCACGAACCTCGAAGATTTCTACTTCAACGAGTGGGCAGCCCTGGACATTCTGCTTACTCCGGACCATGCCCTAATCCCCAGGACTCAAAGACTCCCAAGACTGTCCTATCAACGGGACCTGAAGAACTGTAATATTCTGTGACTGTCGTAGTCTTGGCTGAACAAGAACATGGATAATATATACCCGTTTCTTAATGCATGGTCTCAACCAGACAGCAGCCTCGGGTAAGACGAAGTGGGGAGGGGTGTTTCTTCGTTAAGAGCAGCTGGTGCACAATCTCTAATGTTAAGGAAGTCTCAAGTTTTTGCTTGCTATAATACCTGATGATAAGCTGCAGACCATACGATTTACCAAGAGAGTTTACAGCTATATATTTTATATATATATATATATATATATATATATATATATATATATATATATATATATATATATATATATATATATATATATGTCAATTTATTATCACAAACAGATGCAGGCACTAAACGAGCTGTATAGATGGGTTGGTTGTTTATCAACAAATCCAACACATGCGCAACTATGGGGCAAAACAGTCAGATTGGTAGACTTGACAACATGTAAGCTATATTTTGTCTCGATTGTTTATTGAAAACATGAATAAATGTGCTGAATTAGCACTTTTTGTCTCTGAAATAGACCGTTACAGCAACATTTTGCCATGTTAGCATTGACATGAAATCAGTAGCTAAACATCTCAAAACTAGACATTGTATCAAGAACAAGATGAAACGAGCTGAAATGAGTCACGATTCCCCACATGTCCTGTTTCTTGTCATTCTTGCAAGCAATCTGGCAATCCAGAATCACAACAACACGCTGATTTATGCATCCATGGAAGTGGGCACATAATTGGTGACATTGTCAGCTAACCAATCTATAGTGCGTTAAAGGGGAAGGAAAATACTAGGCTTTAGAACGCCAGCTAACTCTAAATCTAACCCATCAATGAGGCCTTAAAGGGGAAGGGAAACACTAGGTTTTAGAAAGCAGACTAAATGTAACTGCATATCTAACCCATCTATGAGGCCTTAAAGGGGAAGGGAAACACTATGTTTTAGAAAGCAGACTAAATGTAACTGCATATCTAACCCATCTATAGGGCTTTAAGCAAACAAGAAAATACACATCCACACACTTCTCGTGGCCGGTGATTTTAAGGCAGGGAAACTGAAATCCGTTTTACCTCATTTTTACCAGCATGTCACCAAGTATAGGCGACAAAACTCTAGATCACCTTTACTCCACACACAGAAACCCATACAGGGCTCTCCCTCGCATTCCCTTTGGCAAATCTGACCATAACTCTATCCTCCTGATTACTGCTTACAAGCAAAAACAGGAAGTACCAATGATGCGCTCAATACTGAAGCGTTCAGATGAAGCGGTTGCTAAGCTACAGGACTGTTTACTAGTACAGACTGGAATATGTTCCGGGATTCATCTGATAACATTTGAGGAGTTTACCACATCAGTCACCGGCTTCATTAATATGTGCATCCACGACGTCGTGCCCACTGTGACCCTACGTACATATCCCAACCAGAGGTCATGGATTACAGGCAACATCCGCACTGAGCTAAACGCTAAAGCAGGGTTGCCCAACCCTCTGGCTGGAGAACTACCATCCTGTGGGTTTTCAGTCCAACCCTAATGTAACACACCTGATTTTACTAATTAGCTACTCAACAAGACCTTAACTAGCTGAATCAGATATGCTAAATTAGGGTTGGACTGAAAACCTACAGGACAGTAGATCTTCAGGAAGAGGGTTGGGCAGCCCTGGGATAGAGCTACCACTTTCAAGGAGCGGGACACTAATCTGGATGCTTGTAAGAAATCCCACTATGACCTCCGACGAGCCATCAAACAGGCAAAGCATCAATACAGGACTAAGACTGAATCCTACTACGCTGGCTCTGACAATTGTCGGACGTGGCAGGGTTTGCGAACTATCAGGGAGTACAAAGAGAAACCTAGCTGGAAGCTGCCCAGTGACGCGAGCCTACCAAATGAGCTTAATGCCTTCTATGCTCACTTCGAGGCAAGCAAAAATGAACGATGCATGAGAGCACCAGCTGTTCTGGACAACTGTGTGATCGCACTTTCTGTAGCCGATGCAAGTAAAACATTTAAACAGCTTAACAGACGAATTACCAGGACATGTACTCAGGGCATGCACTAATCAGCTGGTAAGTGTATTCACTGACATTTTCAACCTCTCCCTGAACCAGACTGTAATAACTAAGTTTCAAGTAGACCACCACAGACCCTGTGCCCAATAACGCCAAGGTAACCTGTCTAAATGACTATCACCCCGTAGCACTCACATCTGTAGCCATGAAGTGCTTTGAAAGGCTGGTCATGGCTCATAACACCATCTCAGACACCCTGGACCCACTCATATTCGCATACAGCCCCAACAGATCCACAGATGACGCTATCTTTATTGTAGTCCACACTGCTCTCTCCCACCTGGATAAGAGGAACATCTATGTGAAAATGCTGTTAATTGACTACAGCTCAGTGTTCAACACCATAGTGCCTTCCATCACTAAGCTCAGGTCCCTGGGACTAAACACCTCCCTCTGCAACTGGATCCTGGACTTCCTGACAGGACTCGCCCAGGTGGTGAGGGTAGGCAACAACACAGCCACATTGACCCTCAACACAGGGGCACCTCAGGGGTGTGTGCTTAGTCCCCTCCTGTATTCCTTGTTCACACACGACTCCCAACACCATCATTAAGTTTGCTGAAGAAACGACGGTGGTATGCCTGATCACCATCGATGATGAGACAGTTTTTTTCTGAGCCGGAACAGACTGCAAATTGACCGCAAGAAACCCAAACAGATATGACTAAAACAATCATTTCAAACCTTGCTTACATTTGTATACAATCACATCACTATTATGCATAGGAATACTTGGGAACAGATTTACAAAAAGTGTGGTGCCAAGACACCAACCTTTCCCTCAACGTCAGCAAGACAAAGAGGCTGACTACAGGAAACAGAGAGCCAAGCACACCCCCATCCACATCGATGGGACTGTGGTGGAGTGGGTTGAGAACTTCCAGTTCCTTTGCATGTTACTATTGAATTAGCATGGTCCACACACACACCACACACACACACACACACACACACACACACACACACACACACACACACACCAACCCAATCGTGAAGAGGGCAAAACAACACCACTGAAGAGATTTGGAATGAGGCCTCAGATCCTCAGTTCTACAGCTGCACCATTGAGAGCATCTTGACAGGCTGCATCGCCGCTTGGTATGGCAACTGCTTGGCATCCGACCACAAGCTGCTACAGAGAAGCCTAGTACGTACAGCCCAGTACATCACTGGGGCCGAGCTCCCTGCCATCCAGGACCTCTATAGCAGGCAGTGTAGACTCCAACCACCCAAGTCATAGACTGTTCTCTCTGCTACCGCAAGGCAAGAGGTACCGCTGCACTAAGTCTGGAACCAACAGGACCCTGAACAGATTCTACCCTCAAGCCATAACAATATTAAATAGTTAACCAAATAGTTAGCCGGACTATCTGCATTGACCCCCTTTGCACTTGATTTAATTTTTGCATTGAAAAAGGTCATTTTCCCACAATTGCATATTCAGCAACAGTCATATGCTTGTGCATATCTCAGAATGCATCTCTCCCTCCTCTATGTCACAGTGGGGAGAAGGAGTGAGAGTCAGCAGACGATAGTGAAACAGGGACAGGCAGATACTTCATCAGCGTAACGCATAGGCTACTAACGATGACCAAATCATGTTTTCAGAACAATCAATCTACAAGAATGGAAATTACAGACGTAAGCACAAAAATCAACCCTCTATCCAACTTGGTCATAGTCGGATAAGAGAAGAAGAAGAAGCTAGTAAGCAGAAAGTAACTCATCAGGCCGTGTCATCACTGTGCTCCCTCTCTGTTTGGTTTCACACACCCATTCTTCATCCTTCTGTTGTGTCACTAACCTGTTGAAGAGGCTCGTCTATGTAGTTGGAGCCAGTCAGTCTCCTGTCTATCTGTATAGGCTTCGGCTCCAGTCTCATCTCATCCAATGTCTGGGTGAGGGGAGAGAGGGAGAAGGGATAGTTATGCGCGCGTGTGTGTGTATGCACGTGTGTATCCTACCTTCAGTATATACGTTTGTGTGTGTGTGTGCGTGTGTACGCGCGTGTGGATCCTACCTTCAGTATACCCGTTTGTGTGTGTGTGTGTGCGTGTGTACGCGCGTGTGGATCCTACCTTCAGTGTGTGTGTGTACGCGCGTGTGGATCCTACCTTCAGTATACCTGTGTGTGTGTGTGTGTGGATCCTACCTTCAGTATACCTGTGTGTGTGGATCCTACCTTCAGTATACCCGTGTGTGTGTGTGTGTGTGTGTGTGTGTGTGTGTGTGTGTGTGTGTGTGTGTGTGTGTGTGTGTGTGTGTGTGTGTGTGTGTGTGTGTGGATCCTACCTTCAGTATACCCGTTTGCGTGGCCGGAAGATAGGAGTGTTCACACCTCTCTAGGTGTCTCTCTGAGTTGGTTTTCCCAAACAACAGAGTGACCGCAAAACCACTGGTGAGGAGAGAAGGGGGGAAAGGGGACGGGGTGAGGTGAGGAGATGAGGAGAGGTGAGGAGGAGAGGTGAGGAGGAGAGGTGAGGAGGAGAGGTGAGGAGGAGAGGTGAGGAGAGAGGTGAGGAGGAGAGGTGAGGAGGAGGAGAGGTGAGGAGGAGGAGAGGTGAGGAGGAGGAGAGGTGAGGAGGAGGAGAGGTGAGGAGGAGGAGAGGTGAGGAGGAGGAGAGGTGAGGAGGAGGAGAGGTGAGGAGGAGAGGTGAGGAGGAGAGGTGAGGAGAGAGGTGAGGAGGAGAGGTGAGGAGGAGAGGTGAGGAGGAGAGGTGAGGAGAGAGGTGAGGAGAGAGGTGAGGAGAGAGGTGAGGAGAGAGGTGAGGAGGAGAGGTGAGGAGGAGGAGAGGTGAGGAGGAGGAGAGGTGAGGAGGAGAGGTGAGGAGGAGAGGTGAGGAGAGAGGTGAGGAGAGAGGTGAGGAGGAGAGGTGAGGAGAGAGGTGAGGAGATGAAGAGAGAGGGAGGGTGAGGGCGAGGACAGGGGCGAACGGAGGGTGAGGGCGAAGAGAGGGAGGAAAGGAGAAGGGAGAGGGGGGAGAACAAGTAAACCAGATTTTAAGACAACAAAGACATCCCATTTCATATGAACACATCTATAAATGACTTCATAACTGAAAAACTCGTTGTAGACACTCACCCTCCTACGAAGCAGAAGATATAGAAGGCCAGATAGAAGACAGCGAAGGGCCCAAAAGTGATGAGGAACAGCACCACTCCTAGACCCCCCCATCCCCACACAGACAGACTGGCCTACAGAGAGACACAAAGACACTAATTCACTTTTGTTTATTAGCTATTTCACTTGCTTTGGCAATGTAAACGTGTTTCTCATGACAATGCAGCCCTTTGAAATGAGAGCGTGCACAAGAGAGAGAGATCGAGAGAGAGAGAGAGAGAGAGAGCACAGGAGAGCACGTGAGTGGGTTCACGTATAGTAACAAATCAGCAACAATATCACATTTTAGCTACATAACACTAAAGAAAGTCAGATGGAATGTGATAGAGAAAGGGGGAGAAGGGAGAGAGTGGGGGGGGGGAGAGATAGAAAGTTCCTCATCTTCAGGTTTCCTGGTATTGTCAGAGCAGGAAACAAAGAAATTCTAACTGCTGACCTCACCGCTAATGGCATTAGCTCTCTCACTGCATCCTAACCCAGTCTCATACAGTTTACAGGCTCACGCTAACAAGCTAACTGCTAATTCTATGTCTAGCATTGCAACCTGTGACCCAGTCTCAAGCTAACAAACTGCTAATGCTATCCTAGCGTTCTCCCTGCATTCCGACCTTGTCTCACACAGCCTACAGTACAGGCTAACACTAGCAGGCTAATGCTAGCAGACCGTCTACGTAACCCAGTCTCCAGCCAATACTGGCACATATCATACATGCTAACAACCTACAATGAGTTAATTCATTACCTCGGGTGATTAGCCTACATCTGAGATATTCTTCAGGCTACTTGAAAGACAGCCAGGCTAACAGCCTACAGTGAGTTAATTCATTACCTCGGGTGATTAGCCTACATCTGAGGGATCATTCAGGCTACGTGAAAGACAGCCAGGCTAACAGCTAAAGCTGGTCCCAAATCTATTCTGCATGAGGATTGTCTTCCAGAGGCTCTAAATTAGTTTAGATTAATTGTTTAGTTGACATTATTCTGAGAGGTAAACGTTCCAGGAGTGCTAGATGAGGTGGTACGGGGGCAGCAGGTAGCCTAGTGCTAACTGAAAGGTTGCTAGATCTAATCCCAGCACTGACAAGGTAAAACAAATGTTGTTCTGCCCCTGAACAGGCAGTTAACCCACTGTTCCTAGGCTGTCATTGAAAATAAGAATGTGTTCTTAACTGACTTGCCTAGTTATATATATATATATATATATTTTTTTTTTTTTTAAACAGGTGAGACAGGTGTGCATGTGTTTTGTTTTTTTCACCTTAATTTAACCAGGTAGGCCAGTTGAGAACAAGTTCTCATTTACAACTGCGACCTGGCCAAGATAAAGCAAAACAGTGTGACAAAAACAGAGTTACTAGGCTAGTAATAGGGATTGCAGCAGACAATTTTAGAAAGAGAGGGTCCAGATTGTCTAGTCCAGCTGATTTGCAGAGGTCCAGATTTTGTAGCTCTTTCAGAACATCAGCTACCTGGATTTGGGTGAAGAAGAAGCCGGAGGGGGGGTGGGGCTTGGGCAGGTTGCCGTGGGGGTTGTTACGCACGCCTCTTGGAAGAGGGAACGCAACCCCTTGCTATACTGATCTCCCCGTGGAGTGAACGAGGCATGTGAGATTGTAGGTGCGGATAAAGATGACAGATGCAGAGAATATTACCGTTTACTGGGAATTTATTTCCTTAAAGGGGCTAGATGTAACCAGAGTAAGGAAAGTAAAAGTCCTCTCTCATACCTTACCTGCCTACCCACCACTTACCTAACCTTAATGCCACCTGGTGCGTTAACCAAAATACAGGGTGTGGTCCGCCCAGGTCTTACCTAGTGTGACAGAGTACATACTACGGGTGGGTATATATATATGGCCGCAGGCCTCTTCCTAAGCACTCCCAAGGTGCCTTCCCCTTCCCCCCTGGGAACAAACACAGAATAATTACTAACTTAAAAAGTGAACCGTTTCAAATCATCAAAAACACTGTGTCCTATTGGCACACATTTAATTCAGAAGTAGCGGCTACAAAATACTTCCAACAAAACCTGTCTCTGAGCAACAACCAACACAGGACATCCAGGAAGCTCCCTCTCCTGACAAAGGAACACCGGCTTTTCAAGCTGCAGGAGGAGTCGGTAATTGGCGACAGCTGTATCCCCTAATGAGAGGGCGGAATCAGAGCTCCAATCTGCACCGGAGCCAATTAATCACCTGCTTGGGGGAATCCAGGAAGCAATTTCTTGAAATACACACATACTTTTTACATTGAAGGCAAACCGCAAATTCCACTATTTTGTCTAATCCTTATCGTGGCTAGCTTCACAACACATAACCCGGTCCAATCGAGCCTCACTAGCTGGCTGCTTATAACATTAGCTTAGGGCAACAGGGTTAAGTAGCTGGCTTGCTATTTATTTTCATGAGCTAAAGTTCAATTTCAATAGGTGAACAACAAGTGCAAGCCTTTTTGTGAACTAAACGCGCAAACAAAAAGGAGGTATTTGGACATAAATTATGGACTTTATCGAACAAAACAAACATCTATTGAGGAACTAGGACTCCTGGGAGTGTATTGCGATGAAGATCAAAGGTAAGTGAATATTTATAATGCTATTTCTGAATTCTGTTGACTCCACAACATGGCGGGTATCTGCATGGCTTGGTGCCCGAGCGCTGTACTCAAATTATTGCATGGTGTGCTTTTTCCGTAAATCTTTTTTGAAATTTGACACAGCGGTTGCATTAAGGAGAAGTATATCTTTAATTCCATGCATAACACTTGTATTTTCATCAACATTTATGATGAGTATCTCTGTAAATTGATGTGGCTCTCTGCAAAATCACTGGATGTTTTGGAGGCAAAACATTACTGAACATAACGCACCAATGTAAACTGAGATTTTTGGATATAAATATGAACTTTATTGAACAAAACATACATGTATTGTGTAACATGAAGACCTATGAGTGTCATCTGATGAAGATAATCAAAGGTTAGTGATTCATTTCATCTCTATTTCTGCTTTTTGTGACTCCTATCTTTGGCTGGAAAAATGGCTGTGCTTTGACATCGGTGAACATTGGCATTAAAATAGACGGTCGGGCCGATAACGATGTTGGTATTTTTAGCTAATGTCAGCCGATTCCAATATGTTCACCGATATATCGTGCATCCCTAACTAGAACCACAGAGTTTCTAAACACGGAGGTTCAACATTGGAAGACTTACAGGAACGCTGCAGACCAGACTGAGGTTTGGGGCAATGAGAGAAGTAAAAAATTATTTCTTAGTTGTTGATTTTGTCCTAATGTCAAGGCACAGCCTAGATTCCGGCCGATGTCACTCCTACTGACCCTGTTACATTATTTTTGATGACAATGTTCTACATGCGCAGTCCAGCTCGTGACGACCGTTAGACCCTATGACGTGTATCTACGCATGAAATGAATATTGAGTATTTCATTTTTTTTTAACATTTACATTTGAGAAATAAACAGCGCTCCTTCTGTGCACTGCCGGTAATACCGTATAACCTGGTACGGTACAGCAAAAGTATGGAAAATCAGAACAACAGCCAAACCTAGTCTAGAGATCATGTCTCAGCGTGTTGGAACCATAGTAACAGCGTTCTAGAATGTGTTGAAACATGGCCACTCCTCTGTCACAGTAACAATAGGACCTAGTCTAAATCCTATAGACCAGTAAGTCTGAGGAGTCATAGCCGCCCACTACTATTACCTGCTACTGAGAATGAACAAGAAGCCAGAACAGTAACAGACTACAAGCTACTCCAATGTACTGTATTAAATATGACTGCACCACACAATACCCAAGCATGTACATGCACACACACACACACACGAGTATCTGTCTGTTCAAAAAAACTGGTCATGTGATGGATGTATGGAATGTTTAGAGGATTCCAGAACATGGCGTCCCTGTTCCCGTCACACACACACACAGTGGATGGGTCCTGACCTTTCCAGGGGTCAGGGTGATGGTGTTGACTAATACAGCAGTATTCTAGCTATAAGCACCACAACTAGGCAAGAGCTAGCAGCAGAATACTCTGAATCCTTCCAGCTTACACAGTTTTAACATCAACACCATCTGTTTCTATCAACCACACTGGGACCGAGCCGGGCTATCCCTAACACAACGTTATATTATACACACACACACACACACACACACACACACACGGGCAGCGTTTCCCCTCACTCACAGAATCATACAGCCTTGTCAGTGTCTTCCTGCTCACACATTCACCTGAGCGTAATCAACACAATGGCCAAATAACAACAGAGCAGTCTGACTTCTACAGGGCGTTGCCCTTAGTGCTACAGCCTACTGCATTACATTATTACACACAGGGGAATGTAAAAACACTAGCCTGCATCTGACACAGGCTAGCTAAGGGACTGGGCTGTCACTAATGGTAGGTACATCTCAAAACGCTTATCCTAGACTATTTATTTTACATTTTTTAATTTTTACCTTTATTTTACTTGGCAAGTCAGTTAAGAACACATTCTTATTTTCAATGACGGCCTAGGAACAGTGGGTTAACTGCCTGTTCAGGGGCAGAACGAAAGATTTGTACCTTGTCAGCTCGGGGATTCGAACTTGCAACCTTTCGGTTACTAGTCCAACGCTCTAACCACCCTGCCGTCCTAGACTAGTTCTGGTGAGAAGTAGCATACTAGTAGGCTGTCATGTGAGACGACCTAAAAACATGTCACTCTCCCCGACTGAGGAATGAAAAAGCCCGGTCACTAGTCAGAGCTTCCCACTGCTAACACCACCAGCCGGTCCAACACACATTTTTGATTGTAAGGCTCACGTGGTATTAATTTATCATCAGACAGTCAGGGTCTTTATACTACTAACAGCAGGGATAAAGGAGGCCTCTACATATTCACGAGGTGCCTGGCTGCAAGTAGACGTCCTTGACACACACACACACACACACACACGTAATGGTGTTAGCGGGCCCATATCAGCAGGCCAGTGCAAGGTTATCAGTGTTGCCGTCACAGTGGAGCCTCCAGGGAACAATCACGGTCTGAATACAGGGACAGACAGGCAGTCGTTATATTATTGGTGGCTACTAGCCTTCCATATTCTGATCGAGGCTAACCTTATCAGCATTAAGGGCAGACAGGCAGTCGTGATATTATTGGTGGCTAGCCTTCCATATTCTGATCGAGGCTAACCTTATCAGCATTAAGGGCAGACAGGCAGTCGTGATATTATTGGTGGCTACTAGCCTTCCATATTCTGATCGAGGCTAACCTTATCAGCATTAAGGGCAGACAGGCAGTCGTGATATTATTGGTGGCTACTAGCCTTCCATATTCTGATCGAGGCTAACCTTATCAGCATTAAGGGCAGACAGGCAGTCGTTATATTATTGGTGGCTACTAGCCTTCCATATTCTGATCGAGGCTAACCTTATCAGCATTAAGGGCAGACAGGCAGTCGTGATATTATTGGTGGCTACTAGCCTTCCATATTCTGATCGAGGCTAACCTTATCAGCATTAAGGGCAGACAGGCAGTCGTTATATTATTGGTGGCTACTAGCCTTCCATATTCTGATCGAGGCTAACCTTATCAGCATTAAGGGCAGACAGGCAGTCGTGATATTATTGGTGGCTACTAGCCTTCCATATTCTGATCGAGGCTAACCTTATCAGCATTAAGGGCAGACCGGTAGGGAGGGGCGAGTGTGAGAGAATACAAATTACAAACAGCAGCTCAGCACGGTGAGTCAGTCATCAGCCACGACAAATCAAAAAACAACAGAACTGCGCGTAACAATCATGTTCATGTCTTCCGTGACGATGTAGGGTAGCAAGAAGGTTCAGGGAAACTATTCCAACAGAAATGGGTCTGAGAAGGTTGAATGAAATTCCTCTCTGCCCACAACTCAGTCAACTGTAAAGAGCCTCACCTATAGCTGTGGTCATGCCCGGCTGTCTCGTCTCTCATACTGACACTGTATAGTGTCCATCCTTCAGCTAGAGAATGACAGGGCTTACTAAACCACGACAGGGTTAACATCTAATATTTACAGGCTGAGGTAGCTGATCCACTCCTCCACTGGCTTAACACAGAGGGGATTGGTCAGTCAGTGTACAGTCCTAAATGTGTAACAGAAACAGCCCTGAGCCAAAAGGACCGAGTAGAACCTACAGTGTCAGTATGAGAGACGAGACAGCAAGGCATGACCACAGATAGCTATAGGTGAGACTCTTTACAGTTGACTGAGTCTATTGTGGGCAGAGAGGAATTTTATTCAACCTTCAACTGTTCAACAGGCTGGTGGAGACCAGAGAGGATGATACAGTTGTCTGACGTCAGAGGACGAGAGCCAATGGTCCCAATCTAGAGATCGACCGATTATGATTTTACCGCCGATACCGATTGGAGGACAAAAAGGAAGAAGCCGATGCCGATTAAATCGGCCGATTTAAAAAAAAAATTTTTTTGTAATAATGACAATTACAACAATACTGAATGAACACTTATTTTAACTTAATATAATACATCAATAAAATCAATTTAGCCTAAAATAAATAATGAAACATGTTCAATTTGGTTTAAATAATGCAAAAACAAAGTGTTGGAGAAGTAAAAGTGCAATATGTGCCATGTAAGAAAGCTAACGTTTAAGTTCCTTGCTCAGAACATGAGAACATATGAATATTGCCTGCTAACCTGGATTTCTTTTAGCTAAATATGCAGGTTTAAAAATATATACTTCTGTGTATTGATTTTAAGAAAGGCGTTGATGTTTATGGTTAGGTACACGTTGGAGCAATGATACGCACCGCATCGATTATATGCAACGCAGGACACGCTAGATAAATTAGTAATATCTTAACTGATTTTCCTAGCTAAATAAAGATTAAATAAAGGTGTACATTTTTTTTTTATCAGCCAAATCGGTGTCCAAAAATACCGATTTCCAATTGTCATGAAAACTTCAAAATCAGCCCTAATTAAATCGGCCATTCCGATTAATCGGTCGACCTCCATTCCAAACGCAAGAGAAGGATTCGAAATGAGAGTGAAGGGTTACAAAACAAGAGCAACAGAGTTTCAAAGCTAGAATCTGTAGTCGCAACTGGGGTTGCAAAGGGTCGAAAACTTTCCCGGAAATTTTCCATGGGAAGTTAAGTCCAGGAATTTGGGGAATTTTGCTTAAAAATGTATCCAAAAAAAGTTAGCTTATAGCGGTGAAAATTCTTTTTTTGTGGGATACAAATAAGGCAATTCTAGGTCTTGTGGTATATTTTAGTTAAACTTATCCCCAAATAAATTGGATTTTGCAACCCTCTGCATGCACAGTGCATTATTCCATCACATGTGCAGCTGATTCTCAAGATCTTGCACACTAATGAGATACTATTGAGCCCACACTACTACACTGTCTGAGCCAAGGACTACATTTCTGGTAAATTTGGATTACAATACTGGGTGGGGTGAATATATTTTATATGACATACATTATTTTTTGTTAACTAGTAAATAGTAGCCTACAGCAAAGTGTGCTTAAATAACATGTACATGGAATTGTATTTGGGGTTTTTGAACATTTTTTTCTAATCTTTACAGGAAAATGCCATGGGAACTATCTGATGTGTGGAGACATTTCACTGCAGCTAATGTAGAAGGAAAAGCTGTGTACATTTGCAAAAACTGTGCCAAATCATATGTGAAGAATGCAACAAAGATGCAGAATCATCTGGCCAAGTGCATAAAGTTCCCTCAGCACTCACAACAAGCAACCTCTGACAAGCAACCTCTACTTCTATTCGAGGTGAAAATGATGAATCAGACACCTTATCAATAGCAACAGCTCATGGTCCTCCTGGAATCAGAAGTTATTTTTGACTCAATGGAGGAACGTAGTCAGAGAAATGCTGATGAATGTCTTGCTCAAGCTGTGTATGCAACTGGTTCACCTCTGATGCTCACTGGCAATGTGTATTGGAAGAGATTTCTGAATGTTCTTCACCCAGCATACACCCCTCCAACCAGACATGTTTTATCTACACATTTGCTGGGTGCAGAGTTCAGAGTTCAAGTGAAGGTCAAGCAAATCATAGAGAAAGCAGACTTTATTGCAATCATCTCTGATGAGTGGTCAAATGTTCGTGGGCAAGGAATAATTAACTACTAATTAATCATCCACCCCTCAACCAGTATTCTACAAGAGCACAGACACAAGGGACAACAGACACACCGGTCTTTACATTGCAGATGAGCTGAAGGCAGTCAATGACCTTGGACCACAGAAAGTATTTGCACTGGTGAAAGACAATGCTATGAACATGAAGAGTCTTGGTCTAAAGTGGAGGAGTCCTACCCTCTCATCACACCCATTGGCTGTGTTGCACATGCATTAAATCTGATCCTCAAGGACATGATGGCACTGAAAATAATGGCTACACTCTACAAGAGAGGCAAGGAAATGGTTAGGTAGGTGAAGGGTCATCAAGTTATATCAACAATCTATCTCACCAAGCAAAGTGAGAAGAATAAGAGCACCACATTGAAGCTGCCCAGCAACACCCGTTGAGGTGGTGTTGTCATCATGTGTGACAGTCTTCTGGAGGAGAAGAACCTCTCCAAGAAATGGCCATGTCACAGTCTGCCGATATGGACAGCCCCATCAAGAGGATCCTCCTGGATGATGTATTTTGGGAGAGAGTGGTAAGCAGCCTGAAACTCCTGAAACCTATAGCAATAACCATTGCACGGATTGAGGGAGACAATGCCATCCTGTCTGATGTTCAGACTCTGCTTGCAGATGTAAGGGAAGAAATCTATACTGCCCTGCCCACTTCACTGTTGCTCCAAGCAACAAGAAACTACAGTTCTGAAATACATCAAAAATCCTGAAGACTCCTGCCTGAACCCCATACATGCCGCAGCGTACATGTTGGACCCCAAGTATGCTGGCAAGAGCATCCTGTCTGGTACAGAGATCAACAAGGGCTATGGTGTCATCAATACCGTGTCTCACCACCTTGGCCTGGATGAGGGCAAGGTTCTTGGCAGTCTGGCGAAGTACACTTCCAAGCAAGGGCTTAGGGATGGAGATGCAATATGGCAGTTGTGCCAACATATCTCATCAGCCACCTGGTGGAAGGGACTTTGTGGATCTGAGGTTCTTTCCCCTGTTGCTTCCATCATTCTCCAAATCCCACCAACATCAGCCACCTCAGAGCGCAACAGGTCCTTGCTTGGGAACACACACACCAAAGCAAGCAACAGGCTGACCAACCAAGGGTTGAAAAATCGGTGGCCATCTGGACAAATTTAAAGATTTTTGAGCCTGACAACGAGCCATCCTCAACAAGGTTGGAGAGTGACAGTGAAGATGAGGCCTCAGAGTCTGATGTTCAAGAGGTGGACATTGAGGAGGTCCAGGGAGAAGACATGGAAGCCTAAGGGGAAGACAACCAAAGCTTTAGTTTTTAGACTATCATTTTACAGATGCATGTCGAAAAAGTTTTTGGGAGAGTCAACTCATTTAATTGAAGTTAAATTCGTAACTAAAGTTTTTTTTTTTCTATTGGATTCTATTATGTCTACTTATGATAAGGTAAAATGTTTAGGTTTCTGTCTCCATATATGATACATATATCCAATGCAAAAAAACATTACATTAAAATACTATTAACATTAATTTGCTTACATTGTCATTCATTCCCATATTCCCGTTAATTCCCATATATTAACGTTAATTCCCATGGAAAGTTACCACCTCTGAATATTCCCCAAAATGTGCAACACTAGTTGCAACATCCATTTTATGACTTGCATGTAATGATATATACAGTTGAAGTTGGGAGTTTACATACACCTCAGCCAAATACATTTAAACTCAGTTTCACAATTCCAGACATTAAATCCTAGCAACAAGTCCGTGTCTTAGGTCAGTTAGGATCACCACTTTATTTTAAGAATGAGAAATGTCAGAATAATAGTAGAGAGAATTATTTATTTCAGCTTTTATTTCTTCCATCTCATTCCCAGTGGGTCAGAAGTTTACATGCTACCAAATCCTAATTGAGTGTATTGCCTTTAAATTGTTTAACTTGGGTCAAACGTTTCTGGTAGCCTTCCACAAGCTTCCCATAATAAGTTGGGTGAATTTTGGCCCATTCCTCCTGACAGAGCTGGTGTAACAAACAGTCAGGATTGAAGGCCTCCTTGCTTGCACACGCTTTTCAGTTCTGCCCACAAATGTTCTATAGGATTGAGGTCAGGGCTTTGTGATGGCCACTCCAATACCTGGACTTTGTTGTCCTTAAGCCATTTTGCTACAACTTTGGAAGTATGCTTGGGGTCATTGTCCATTTGGAAGACCCATTTGCGACCAAGCTTTAACTTCCTGACTGATGTATTGAGATGTTGCTTCAATATATTCACAAAATTGTATTTTCTCATGATGCCATCCCTTTTGTTAAGTGCACCAGTCCCTCACAACATTAAGTGCACCCTCACAACATGATGCTTCACAGCTGGGATGGTGTTCTTCGGCTTGCAAGCCTCCCCCTTTCCCCTCCAAACATAATGATGGTCATTATGGCCAAACAGTTCTATTTTTGTTTCATCAGACCAGAGAATATTTCTCCAAAAAGTACAATCTTTGTCCCCATGTCCTGTTGCAAACTGTAGTCTGGCTTTTTTATGGCGGTTTTGGAGCACTGGCTTCTTCCTTACTGAGCGGCCTTTCAGGTTATGTCGATAAAGGACTTGTTTTACTGTGGATATATAGATACTTTTGTACCCGTTTCCTCCAGCATCGTCACAAGGTCCTTTGCTGTTGTTCTCTTAGGTACCGGAATGCATGACAATAATAAATAAAAATCTAAAATCCCCTATATGTAAAGCATTGCATACAAAGATCATTGAAAGTGAATCTCATTCTACTTCTACGAAAGACAGATCTTGCGCTCTCTCACACTCACACAATGGCCACACGTTGCTCTAGAGGCTACGATGTTACACAAACCATGAATCTGGGCCCAAAACAAATACATTCTTAGAATATCACGCACATTTTCACATTAAGTTGTTTAGGGGGCAGGAGAATTAAAGGATGGGGTGATTTATTTACCTCTGATTTTGTAAAAAAAATGTTTTACATTGCAAACAGTGGAAACAGTTAGGGGTAAGGAGTCACTGGGGTTAGGGGTAAGAGGTCACTGGGGTTAGGGGTAAGAGGTCACTGGGGTTAGGGGTAAGAGGTCACTGGGGTTAGAGAATGCATGTTTCAGCTCTGTCAGCGGCACAGCCCCCTCCACAGTGAGGAGTTACTAATGTTAGCAAGGGGTCAGGGTTTAGTGAGGGGTTGAGTGAGGGGTTTAGTGAGTGAGGGGTTATGGTTTAGTGAGTGAGTGGTTAGGGTTGAGTGAGTGAGTGAGGGGTTAGGGTTTAGTGAGTGAGTGAGGGGTTAGGGTTTAGTGAGTGAGTGAGGGGTTAGGGTTTAGTGAGTGAGTGGTTAGGGTTTAGTGAGTGAGTGAGTGAGGGGTTAGGGTTTAGTGAGTGAGTGAGGGGTTAGGGTTTAGTGAGTGAGTGAGTGAGTGAGGGGTTAGGGTTTAGTGAGTGAGTGAGGGGTTAGGGGTTAGGGTTTAGTGAGTGAGGGGTTAGGGTTTAGTGAGTGAGGGGTTAGGGTTTAGTGAGTGAGGGGTTAGGGTTTAGTGAGTGAGGGGTTAGGGTTTAGTGAGTGAGGGGGTTAGGGTTTAGTGAGTGATTGAAGGGTTAGGGTTTAGTGACTGAGTGAGTGAGGGGTTAGGGTTTAGAGAGTGGTTAGGGTTTAGTGAGTGAGTGAGTGAGGGGTTAGGGTTTAGTGAGTGAGAGTGAGTGAGTGAGGGGTTAGGGTTTAGTGAGTGAGTGAGGGGTTAGGGTTTATTTAGTGAGGAATTAACTTCGCACATTAAAGCTCTCCTCTGAGAAAGTGAGTTGATATCCCAGAGAGAGGGGAGGGAGCTGGGCTGGGGGGGGGCTCAGTATGATGATGTATACTGGGCTTAATGCTCATGCTTCTCCCATAGACTGTGGACTGTTAAAGCTTTCAAGGGTGACCCCAGGCTGATGCAGGCCGCGTGTGCGGAGGGGCAGCTCTGATGGATTGGCGCATCCCTGTCACTAAGCTTTGATTAAGACAGATGAATGAGATTTAGCTGTGAGACGAACACATCTCAGTGAGGATCTATATTACACTAACACCAGCTACACCACAACAACAATCTCCCTTCAGTCTGCCTGGAAACTGTGCTGTTGGGTTGTATTCAGTCAGGCACCGGCACACTGTAGCAGGGTTGTCCCCCGGCACGGTGGTGAAAGCCTGGAGGCACCCAAGTCTCTCTGCTACCCCACAGCAAGCGGTACTGATGCACCAAGCCTGGAACCAACAGGACCCTGAACAGCTTCTACTTCCAAGCCATAAGACTGCTAAAATAGTTATTTAAAATGTTCACCGATAGCGACTATCTGCATTGACCCTTTTTGCACTAACTTGACTCATCACATACACTGCTGCTACTATTTATTTTCTATCCTGTTGCCTAGTCACTTTATCCCTACCTATATGTACATACTGCATCTACCTTCATTACCTCTTACACCTGCACGGCTCAGGACAGATTGTAAACAACAGGTGGTAGACTAAGCACGTGACAAATAAAATGGGATTTGATTATATGCCTCCGGAGTTCGACCCAGGTCATTTTAACAGTGACTTGTTAAGAGGGTTTGAGAAACAGAAAGGCACCGCCTGTAAGAGGGTTGTGATATCTGGCACAACACCACGCTCTCCCTCTTCCATAACACCCCAGACTAACTGGAGACAATGTGCCAGTCGGCCATAGCCTTACCTTACCTAGAGAGGTCATATATAGAACTGCTAGTAATCAGAGTGTTACATATTAGCAGTTACTGAGTACAAGCAGATACAGTGGAGGTATTAGATATAATCTCACAGCAGAGAGATGTTACATAGGAGAGGGACTTTATCAGCAGATATAACTAGATGAGGCCCACCATACTGGGGATACAATGGTACAGTGGGCCCACGGTTCAGTACGCATCACGGTTTGTGGTCCACGGTACAGTTTCAGTATCTATATATTTAAGAAAAGTGTGCACATGTATGACTCTCATACAGGGGAGGAGTTAACATGTAGCTCTTCATCTCACGATCCAGTACACAGTGAACCGTCACAGAGAGGTATCTTCGAGTACGCAGCGAACCGTCACAGAGCGGTAGCTTCGAGTACGCAGTGAACCGTCACAGAGCGGTAGCTTCGAGTACACAGTGAACCGTCACAGAGAGGTAGCTTCGAGTAAACAGTGAACCGTCACAGAGCGGTAGCTTCGAGTAAACAGTGAACCGTCACAGAGCGGTAGCTTCGAGTACACAGTGAACCGTCACAGAGCGGTAGCTTCGAGTACACAGTGAACCGTCACAGAGCGGTAGCTTCGAGTACACAGCGAACCGTCACAGAGAGGTAGCTTCGATGAACACAGTGAACCGTCACAGAGAGGTAGCTTCGAGTACACAGCGAACCGTCACAGAGAGGTAGCTTCGAGTACACAGCGAACCGTCACAGAGAGGTAGCTTCGAGTACACAGCGAACCGTCACAGAGAGGTAGCTTCGAGTAGACAGCGAACCGTCACAGAGAGGTAGCTTTGAGTTGCTCTGGAGGTCCAACTGTCAGTGGAGAGAGCTAGATAGGGTGCCTGTGTCAATTCCTTTTCAATTTTTCTCCGTGATGTTTCATAAGAGTTTGGGAATTACTTCGCTGCTGAAATGTGTATGGGAGGGGACATTGTAACGTGGCAACAAAAAACAAATGAATCGGGTGTCGAAATCCCGAGTCAGCCACCGAATAGGGCTGCAAATCTTTGGCTATGAACACTCCCACTGCTTTCATTTGTCACTGGAAGGCAGCAGCGAGAGCGTGTTTTCGCTAACGAGCGGACTCTCCTTGCTCCAGCTTCACCTGCAAGGGATACGGCCGAGTGACGGCCGCGTAAATGACACTTCATGTTAGAAGTGCTTCCACTGGAGTAGCCGGACGGTGGCAAAGCAATGCCTGCAGATTGTACTCTGTTTACGGTCTTCGTACCCCCGTCATCGTATTGAACACTGTTCCCGCACGGCGGATTTGAAAGACGGCGGTGCTTCATCAAATTTGCTTCTCTCTGTCTCAATAGCTCTCGCCATTGTCACATTGAAGCTGAGAGAAGATTTATTTTTAGTTTCCCCCTTTAGGGAGGTTTCCAACAGGTAATAATGCTTATTGCTAATAGCATACCTGATTTAAACAAATAACTGTACCAATTTGTTATAGGGCTCATTTCTGGAGGTAGATATCATATTTTAGATGATGTCAGTGTAGCCGTTGTGAAATTGCTAGCTAGTTAGCGGTGGTGCGCTCTAAATAGCGTTTTAATCGGTGACGTCACTTGCTCTGAGACCTTGAAGTTGTGGTTCCCCTTGCTCTGCAAGGGCCGCGGCTTTTGTAGAGCGATGGGTATAACGATGCTTCGAGGGTGACTGTTGACGTGTGCAGAGCGTCCCTGGTTCGCGCCCAGGTCGGGGCGAGGGGACGGACGTGAAGTCTATACTGTTACATCAGCATCATTTTATTTTCATTCAATTTGGAGTAGAAAGACATCAGAAGTGAGATTCTCAGTCCTTCTACATAACTCCCCACCCCCTATGACCTCAATGCTACACATTCTTCCAGAGGAATCACTGCTGATATGACCCTCGTCTTTCATATCTGCAAGAAATAACATACATATATATACATATATATATATTTTTTAAATACACACTTACTGTAGAAGTTTTGAACAGATCCATACTCAGTGTGTGCCTCCAGTTGATTTACTACATACACTTCCTCCACAGTTATGCTTCCACAGAGATGTTCAGAGCACGCTAGACAGCGAATTAACACAGGCGGCCGCCTCTGTCTTCCGTTGTGGGAACACTAACCCTACTCCTATAAAAAGGTGTGTAGTAATTAAACTTGTTTTCTTTTTTCTTTATGTTTTAAAGATCTCTTCCTATGTTTCCAAAACCGTACAGCAAGAGATGTGTTTTAATGTTCAGAACGAGTGTCAGGATCCCCCCGGACTGTAGTCCAATAGCGCTGAAGGTAGTTGGTGATGAGGTCAGTGACTTTACTTCTTCAAAGTCCAATATCTTCAATACTTGACTGCTGACACGCAAGACATTTCGGGACTGTATCAACAGTGGACTAACGATGAAAAAACATCCCTAAATATAGTTGAGTGGAGTTCCCCTTTAACTAGTTAACTAGCAGGCGGAGATATATGTAGCCAGGAGGCAAATAGGGCAACAGGCATCGATGTTGCTAGCCAACTAACTATTTTGGGACGCGCCCATTCCATTCTCACCTGAGCTAAAGACATTCTCTTGCAACGTCGTTACAACTCATGTGATCGCATAACGTCGGTTATTTAACCTAGCCAACAAGCTAATTCCAGCACAGTGTTGTCACTAAGGATAACTTCAGCTCATCGTATTAGCTGTCTAATCCTGGACTGACAAACACCGAGTTAGCAAAGAGGCTTTTTCAAAACAGACAAGTTTGTCTGTGCTCGTCTTCCTGTTTACCTGTGATCCGATGCTAAACGGTTAGCCAGCTATGTGGCTATCTCGCTGTCACCTGCCAAGGGGCAGAAAACAAACTATAGACACGCCTTTGAGCGAGTATGAACTTACCTCTGCAAACATAGTTTACAATGTTGTGGGTGTCGAGGCTTGTGCTAATCCCGCCACATTGCACGAGGCGTAACTATATGTTTTAAAAACGGTTGTATCGCCACTCTCCGTAGTCTCTTCGGAGAGTCGCCATGTTCCTGCTTTAAACGTCTCAGGCACCCCGTTTCTCGACGTCGCTCACTGATTGGTTGATTTTTTTTTATGACGCATCCAACACACCGGTGAGTGGCAATGTGGTTTAATTCTATAAACGTTCTCATCTTATTACTTTTTCAACTGCAGCTGAGCTAAAAAAGAAAACTTTCTCTGAAACACTCAAACACATAGTCGACATTTATGATGTTGGATTAAATGTGCAACGTTATCTTCGATTGTTGCTACTGTTGTGCAGATAGCTTGCCCTACAAAGTTATTGCTTGATGGACTGCTGGTGTTAGATGTGGAGTCTCTCTTGAAAAAATGATTTTATCTGATTAAAACCTGTATAAATAAAGGTTAAATACAAATGTTTAATAATTACAAATAAAATACACAACAGCTATATGAAAATGTAGCGTAGCCTACCTCTCAACATCAAATCAAGTAGAAAATAACTATCAAGTGCACGATTGACCAGTGGTTGACAACTTACCATCAGAGAGAGAGAGACCATCTATAAGCACCGAAAAGGAAGCGATTCCCAAACCTTCCATAACAAAGCCATCACCTACAGAGAGATGAACCTGGAGAAGAGTCCCCTAAGCAAGCTGGTCCTGGGGCTCTGTTCACAAACACAAACACACCATACAGAGCCCCAGGACAGCAGCACAATTAGACCCAACCAAATCATGAGAAAAGAAAAAGATAATTACCTGACACATTGGAAAGAATTAACAAAAAAACAGAGCAAACTAGAATGCTATTTGGCCCTACACAGAGAGTACACAGCGGCAGAATACCTGACCACTGTGACTGACCCAAAATTAAGGAAAGCTTTGACTATGTACAGACTCAGTGAGCATAGCCTTTCTATTGAGAAAGGCCGCCGTAGGCAGACATGGCTCTCAAGAGAAGACAGGCTATGTGCTCACTGCCCACAAAATGAGGTGGAAACTGAGCTGCACTTCCTAACCTCCTGCCCAATGTATGACCATATTAGAGATACATATTTCCCTCAGATTACACAGATCCACAAAGAATTCGAAAACAAATCCAATTTTGATAAACTCCCATATCTACTGGGTGAAATTCCACAGTGTGCCATCACAGCAGCAAGATTTGTGACCTGTTGCCACGAGAAAAGGGCAACCAGTGAAGAACACACACCATTGTACATTGTTAAAACACTGTATATATATATATATATATATATATATATATATATATGACATTTGTAATGTCTTTATTGTTTTGAAACTTCTGTATGTGTAATGTTTACTGTTAATTTTTATTGTTTATTTCACTTTATATATTATCTACCTCACTTGCTTTGGCAATGTTAACACATGTTTCCCATGCCAATAAAGCCCTTGAATTGAATTGAATTGAAATTGAAATTGAAATTGAGAGAGAGAGAGAGAGAGAGAGAGAGAGAGAGAGAGAGAGAGAAGGCATCTAAAGGAACATACAATTCAACATCCCAATTAGGATCTTCAGTTATAGAACCCATTGCCGTTTATGGTTGTGAGGCATGGGGTCCGCTCACCAACCAAGAATTCACAAAACGGGACAAACACCCAATTCCGCACAACCTTCCTTGTGTACAACATAAAACACCAAAGAATGCAACCAGAGCAGAATTAGGATGATACCCACTAATGATCAAAATCCAGAAAATAGCCGTTAACTTCTACAACAAGAAAAGGGAAATCAGTGAAGCACAAACACCATTGTAAATACAACCCATATTTATGTTTATTTATTTTCCCTTTTGTGCTTCAAATCATATCAAATCAAATGTTATTTGTCACATACACATGGTTAGCAGATGTTAATGCGAGTGTAGTGAAATGCTTGTGCTTCTAGTTCCGACAAAGCAGTAATAACCAACGAGTAATCTAACCTAACAATTCCACAACTGCTACCTTATACACACAAGTGTAAAGGGATAAAGAATATGTACATAAAGATATATGAATGAGTGATGGTACAGAACGGCATAGGCAAGATGCAGTAGATGGTATAGAGTACAGTATATACATATGAGATGATTAATGTAGGGTATATAAACATAAAGTGGCATAGTTTAAAGTGGCTAGTGACTTCAACTATTTGCACATTGTTACAACACTGTACATGCTATGACATTTGGAATGTCTTTATTCTTTTGAAACTTTTGTGAGTGTAATGTTTACTGTTAATTTATGATTTTTATTTATTTCACTTTTGTTTAGTATCTATTTCACTTGCTTCGGCAATGTAAACATATGTTTCCCATGTCAATAAACCCCTTTGAATTGAAATTGAATTAAGCGAGAGAGAAAGCCTCAAGATTAGACCGGGCCCAGTCTACTACCCCACACCAGACCACCACCTCTACCAGACCAGAGAGGCAGCCCCCTGGCCCAGACCTGGCCCCCCTCCACGGGGCCCAACAGCAGGACCAGCACAGCTGTGTGGAGGCCCTCAGAGGACAGGAGAATTCTGTAGGATTGAGTGAGATAAAACATCTCCTCCAGTACATCCAGTAAACACACACACACACTCACACACACACACACACACACACACACACACACACACACACACACACACACACACACACACACACACACACACACACACACACACACACACACACACACACACACTCTCTCTCTCTCACACAAACACACACACACACTCTCACACAAACACACTCTCACACACACACACAAACACACACACACACACAAACAAACACACACACACACACACACACAATAAAATTGTAATTGTCATGTGCTGAATACAACAGGTGTAGACATTACAGTGAAATGCTTACTTACAAGCCCTTAACCAACAATGCATTTCAATAAATAGAGTTAATAAAATATTTACTAAATATACCAAAGTTTAAAAAATCGAATCAATCAAAAAGTAGCACAATACATTTACATATCAATAACGAGGATTTATACAGGGTGTTACAGTACAGAGTCAATATGGAGGTTCTATAAAGGGGGTTACGGTACAGAGTCAATGTGGAGGCTATATACAGGGGGTACCGGTACAGAGTCAATGTGGAGGCTATATACAGGGTGTTACGGTACAGAGTCAATATGGAGGCTATATACAGGGGGTACCGGTACCGTGTCAATGTGGAGGCTATATACAGGGGGTACCAGTACAGAGTCAATGTGGAGGCTATATACAGGGGGTACCAGTACAGAGTCAATGTGGAGGCTATATACATGGAGTACCAGTACAGAGTCAATGTGGAGGCTATATACAGGGGGTACCAGTACAGAGTCAATGTGGAGGCTATATACAGGAGGTACTGATACCGAGTCAATGTGGAGGCTATATACAGGGGGTACCAGTACAGAGTCAAAGTGGAGGCTATATACAGGGGGTACCAGTACAGAGTCCATGTGGAGGCTATATACAGGGGGTACCAGTACAGAGTCAATGTGGAGGCTATATACAGGGGGTTCCGGTACAGAGTCAATGTGGAGGCTATATACAGGGGGTACCAGTACAGAGTCAAAGTGGAGGCTATATACAGGGAGTACCAGTACAGAGTCAATGTGGAGGCTATATACAGGAGGTACTGATACCGAGTCAATGTGGAGGCTATATACAGGGGGTACCAGTACAGAGTCAAAGTGGAGGCTATATACAGGGGGTACCAGTACAGAGTCAATGTGGAGGCTATATACAGGGGGTACCAGTACAGAGTCAATGTGGAGGCTATATACAGGGGGTTCCGGTACAGAGTCAATGTGGAGGCTATATACAGGGGGTACCAGTACAGAGTCAAAGTGGAGGCTATATACAGGGAGTACCAGTACAGAGTCAATGTGGAGGCTATATACAGGGGGTACTGGTACCGTGTCAATGTGGAGGCTATATACAGGGGGTACCAGTACAGAGTCAATGTGGAGGCTATATACAGGGGGTACCAGTACAGAGTCAAAGTGGAGGCTATATACAGGGAGTACCAGTACAGAGTCAATGTGGAGGCTATATACAGGAGGTACTGATACCGAGTCAATGTGGAGGCTATATACAGGGGGTACCAGTACAGAGTCAAAGTGGAGGCTATATACAGGGGGTACCAGTACAGAGTCAATGTGGAGGCTATATACAGGGGGTACCAGTACAGAGTCAATGTGGAGGCTATATACAGGGGGTTCCGGTACAGAGTCAATGTGGAGGCTATATACAGGAGGTACCAGTACAGAGTCAAAGTGGAGGCTATATACAGGGAGTACCAGTACAGAGTCAATGTGGAGGCTATATACAGGGGGTACTGGTACCGTGTCAATGTGGAGGCTATATACAGGGGGTACCAGTACAGAGTCAATGTGGAGGCTATATACAGGGGGTACCAGTACAGAGTCAATGTGGAGGCTATATACAGGGGGTACCAGTACAGAGTCAATGTGGAGGCTATATACATGGAGTACCAGTACAGAGTCAAAGTGGAGGCTATATACAGGGGGTACCAGTACAGAGTCAATGTGGAGACTATATACAGGGGGTACCAGTACAGAGTCAAAGTGGAGGCTATATACAGGGGGTACCAGTACAGAGTCAATGTGGAGGCTATATACATGGAGTACCAGTACAGAGTCAAAGTGGAGGCTATATACAAGGGGTACCAGTACAGAGTCAATGTGGAGGCTATATACAGGGGGTACCAGTACAGAGTCAAAGTGGAGGCTATATACAGGGGGTACCAGTACAGAGTCAAAGTGGAGGCTATATACAGGGGGTACCAGTACAGAGTCAATGTGGAGGCTATATACAGGGGGTACCAGTGCAGAGTCAATGTGGAGGCTATATACAGGGGGTACCAGTACAGAGTCAATGTGGAGGCTATATACAGGGGGTACCAGTACAGAGTCAAAGTGGAGGCTATATACAGGGGGTACCAGTACAGAGTCAATGTGGAGGCTATATACAGGGGGTACCAGTACAGAGTCAATGTGGAGGCTATATACAGGGGGTACCAGTACAGAGTCAATGTGGAGGCTATATACAGGGGGTACCAGTACAGAGTCAATGTGGAGGCTATATACAGGGGGTACCGGTACAGAGTCAATGTGGAGGCTATATACAGGGGGTACCAGTACAGAGTCAATGTGGAGGCTATATACAGGGGGTACCGGTACAGAGTCAATGTGGAGGCTATATACAGAGGGTACCAGTACAGAGTCAATGTGGAGGCTATATACAGGGGGTACCAGTACAGAGTCAATGTGGAGGCTATATACAGGGGGTACCAGTACAGAGTCAATGTGGAGACTATATACAGGGGGTACCGGTACAGAGTCAATGTGGAGGCTATATACAGGGGGTACCAGTACAGAGGCAATGTGGAGGCTATATACAGGGAGTACCGGTGCAGAGTCAATGTGTGGGGCTAAAGGTTAGTCGAGGTCATTTGTAAAGTGACTATGCATAGATAATAAACAGCGAGTAGCAGCAGTGTCAAAACAAAGGGGGGGGGGGGGTCAATGTAAATAGTCCGGTGGCCATCTGATTAACTGTTCAGCAGTCTTATGGCTTGGGGGGGTAGAAGCTGTTAAGGAGCCTTCTGGACCTAGACTTGGCACTCTGGTACTGCTTGCCGTGTGATAGTAGAGAGAACAGTCTATGACTTGGGTGACTGGAGTCTCTGACAATTTTTTTGTCACACAACTTTTGCACGAAACGTGAGCAAAAGAGAAGGAATGCTTGCTGTTATCCTTAACAACTTAGCAGTTAATAGTTACTGTATTTTTGTACAGTGTTATTCTTTCTTCTTGCAACATGAAATCACAGGGCCTAGACTCCTCAACCTTTGGACTGAAGAGTTTAGCACTGCAGTTCAACAAAAATCTTAAAGATGTTGATGTCACATCATTCTGCAGGAGACATGGTATAAGGCAGACATTGTCACTCACTGTCCCACAGGCTACAGAGGTAATCACGCTAAACAAAGAAACACAGCTCTGTCAATAGAAGCAGAGACTCTGGAGGATTGATCATTTGGTACAAATCCAAACTACAAAATCGAATTGATCCCCTCAAAATTGGTAAATATCATATTTGGTTGAATTTATGTGAACAGTAACCTGGGGAAGGCTTTCTGTAGTATTATACATGTAAGAGTTCTAAACTTCCTTAATAAACACAATGTCTTGAGTAAAAGCCAAATTGGATTTATACCAAAACATTGCACAACCAATCATAGTTACACCCTACACACCCTGATAGATAAACATGTCCACTAAAATAATACCAAAATATACATTTGCTTTATTGACTTCTAAAAAGCGTTTGATTCTATTTGGCATACAGGACTGTTCTACAAAGTCATCGAAACTGGTGTAGGGAGTAAAATATATGACAGAATTAAATCAACACGTGCAGCATCAAAATTCGCAGGAAAATGTAATAATTGTTTAACCAGGGTCAGGGCTTTTCGCCAGGGTTGCATTCTCAGCCCCATGCTCTTCAATATTTACATCAACCAATTAGGCACTATTCTAGAAAAATCCTCAGCCCCTAGTGTTAGTCTCCACAGTTCAGAGGTTAAATGCCTGCTCTACATATATGACATGTGCCTGCTGTCACCCACAGCACATGGCCTACAGCAGAGCCTGGACCTGCTGGAGCAGTAAACCCCAAAAACAGTAAAATAATGATTTTCCAGAGAAGATCGAGATCTCAGGGACTTAGACCAAAGTTCTCAATTGGTACAAAATATATAGACTACTGCACTACAATTACTTAGGTTTAAATATATAGAGTACTGCACACACTACAATGACTTATGTTTAAATATATAGAGTACTGCACACACTACAATGACTTAGGTTTAAATATATAGAGTACTGCACACACTACAATGACTTATGTTTAAATATATAGAGTACTGCACACACTACAATGACTTAGGTTTAAATATATAGAGTACTGCACACACTACAATGACTTATGTTTAAATATATAGAGTACTGCACACACTACAATTACTTAGGTTTAAATATATAGAGTACTGCACACACTACAATTACATAGGTTTAAATATATAGAGTACTGCACACACTACAATTACATAGGTTTAAATATAAGCTCTACTGGACACCTTAATGAGGCAGTGAATGAACTGAGAGAAGGCATTATACGCCATTAAAAAACTCATTTAAATTCAAATACCAATAAAAAATTGGTTTAAACGAATTTAATGTGTTATTGAACCAATTGCACTTTATGACAGTGAGGTGTGGGTTCCACTTGCAAAACAAGATTTCACCCAATTGAAACCCAAACAACCCATTGAAACCGTGCATGCAGAGTTCTGTAAGACTCTTCTAGTTGTCTAGAGGAAACCTACAAAGAATTCATGTAGGGCAGAATTAGGCCAATATCCACAAATAATAAAAACAAAAAAAGGGCAATTCAGTTTTGGAAACATCTAAAATACAATGACCCCATCTCAAATCATTACCAAGCCCTGCAATGCCAAGAGATAAGCAAGGAAAAGAGTCCCCTCATCCAGCTGGTCCTGGGGCGGAGTTCACAAACCTGTTCTACTAACACACTGAAACCTCAGGACTCTCATCCAGCTGGTCCTGGGGCTGAGTTCACAAACCTGTTCTACTAACACACTGAAACCTCAGTCCCCTCATCCAGCTGGTCCTGGGGCTGAGTTCACAAACCTGTTCTACTAACACACTGAAACCTCAGTCCCCTCATCCAGCTGGTCCTGGGGCGGAGTTCACAAACCTGTTCTACTAACACACTGAAACCTCAGTCCCCTCATCCAGCTGGTCCTGGGGCTGAGTTCACAAACCTGTTCTACTAACACACTGAAACCTCAGTCCCCTCATCCAGCTGGTCCTGGGGCTGAGTTCACAAACCTGTTCTACTAACACACTGAAGCCTCAGTCCCCTCATCCAGCTGGTCCTGGGGCTGAGTTCACAAACCTGTTCTACTAACACACTGAAACCTCAGGACTCCCATCCAGCTGGTCCTGGGGCTGAGTTCACAAACCTGTTCTACTAACACACTGAAGCCTCAGGACCAGAACATCCAATCAATCAGAATAAACCATATTACAACACAGTCAAAACAAAACTACATTACTTGTTGGGAAACACAAGCACAAACACAAAGGAAAATGCAGTGTCATCTGGCCCTAAATCAACAGTACACCGTGGCAAACTATTAGACCATGGTTACTGATCAAAACCTTAGAAAATCAATGACAAAGTACAGGCTCAGTGATCACAGCCTTGCCATTGAGAAGGGTAGACACAGGAAAACCTGGCTCCCTGTAGAGGAAAGGCTGTGCAACCACTGCACCACAGCAGAACCTGGCTCCCTGTAGAGGAAAGGCTGTGCAACCACTGCACCACAGCAGAACCTGAGATAGAAAATATAAAACAATCAGAGTGCTGTTTCCCCAAATTTGAAACCCTTTATTCAAGGGTTCAAAGATCTCTCTGAGAGTGAGAGTAGGCTACCCGTCCTGTTGGGGGAGGACGCAGAGAGATGTGGGTTGGCAGGGCACTACATTGCTGCCTGACATAAGATGAGGGACAGTGTCTGACAGACCAATCAACCTGCACTTGTCCTCTATGCCATTGTTATTGTTATTGTCCATTGTATGGTTATTTTGACCCTTGGTTATTGTTGTTACTGATTGTCCCGTTGACAATCTTGATTATTATTGTTGTTAATATTTTAAAGTAATCACTTAATTCCAAAGTACACTTTGGCAATATGTACATTATTACATCATGCCAATAAACCAATGACTGAACAGTAACCACCTAGATGCATTATTCAGGGACCAACTGACAACCTGGCTATACCTTACAGTCTTTGTATGCTGGCATGAGGGAGAGAGAGCGAGAGAGACCGATAGAGATAGAGCTGGTATGCAGGGAGGGAGGGAAGGAAGAAAGAAGGGATGTGAGAGAACTGGAGACAGAAGTAGATAGAAAAAGTGTGAAAGGGGAGCCTGGAAAGAGGAGCGAGTTACAGAGATAATAGAGAAGAGGATGCCTACCTCTCTCCAGATGGGCAGTGCCCCAGCAGGGTCACACAGCAGGCAGGGGTGGAGACTAAAATAGTCCCAGGCTCTGCTGCCAGCTCCAGGGAGGTAGGCCACACTCACCAGGTCATCCATACTTTCACTGCACAGGTCCCAAACGTTCCCTCATATTAACCGTGTGTGTGTGTGTGTGTGTGTCTGTCTAACCTGATAGGACGGGTGATGAGTAGAGTAGATGAATGCTGCAGTGTCTTTTGCTGAAGACTGACGAGTTATTAAATCGCTCTCTCTCTCTCTCTCTCTCTCACACACACACACACACACACACACACACACACACACACAAACACCTGCTGCTCACACTGCATCATGAGATTCAGTAAACTTTGTACCTCTTGTCTGTTTTATGGCTGTTCGTTACGAGGCTGTAAGAGGAAACAGTGGTTGATCTCACATATGTTTAGTTATTTACTTAGCTGGTATACTATGTCTTCTATCTTTACTCAAATATGTTATATTAGACACGAGGAAGTGGGCCGGGTTCTCTGCGGATAGGAATACCACAAAGCTTTATGGATCATTTAGGGAACTTCTGCAACCACAAGACAATCTCAGGACACTGCTAGGACAACCTAGATAACATATTGAATTTGGCCTTTACTACGATAGACCATAGAAACGCATTGAATAACACATTCATAAATGGCAAAAAATACAGTCAAAAAATAAATAATATGGAATAAGGTTTTGAAGTGTCTGTCCTAAGAAAGCTCAGGAAATATATACTGTATAGATTTTTTTCACACGTATTTAACACAAAACTAAACTCAGCAAAAAAAGGGTTAAACACTGTTTCCCATGCTTGTTCAATTAACCATAAACAATTAATGAACATGCACCTGTGGAACAGTCTTTAAGACACGAACAGCTTACAGACGGTAGGCAATTAAGGTCACAGTTATGAAAACTTAGGACACTAAAGAGGCCTTTCTACTGACTCTGAAAAACAACTAAAGAAGGATGCCCAGGGTCCCTGCTCATCTGCGTGAATGTGCATTAGGCATGCTGCAAGGAGGCATGAGGACTGCAGATGTGGCCAGGGCAATAAATTGCAATGTCTGTGGTGTGAGACGCCTAAGACAGCATTACGGGGAGACAGGACGGACAGTTGATCATACTCACAGTGGCAGACCATGTGTAACAACACCTGCACAGGATCGGTACATCCAAGCATCACACCCGCGAGACAGGTACAGGATGGCAACAACAACTGCCCGAGTTACACCAGGAACGCACAATCCCTCCATCAGTGCACAGACTGTCCGCAATAGGCTGGACTGAGGGCTTGTAGGCCTGTTGTAAGGCAGGTCCTCACCAGACATCACAGGCAACAACGTCATCTATGGGCACAAACCCACCGTCGCTGGACCAGACAGGACTGGCAAAAAGTGCTCTTCTCTGACGAGTCGCGGTTTGGTCTCACCAGGGATTACGGTCAGATTTGTGTTTATCGTCGAAGGAATGAGCATTACACCGAGGCCTGTATTCTGGAGCGGATCGATTTGGAGGTGGAAGGTCCGTCATGGTCTGGGGCGGTGTGTCACAGCATTATCGGAGCTTGTTGTCATTGCAGGAAATCTCAACACTGTGCGTTACAGGGAAGACATCCTCCTCCCTCATGTGGTAACCTTCCTGCAGGCTCATTCTGACATGACCCTCCAGCATGACAATGCCACACTGCTCGTTCTGTGTGTGATTTCCTGCAAGACAGGAATGTCAGTGTTCTGCCATGGCCAGCGAAGAGCCCTGATCTCAATCCCATTGAGCACGTCTGGGACCTGTTGGATCGGATGGTGAGGGCTAGGGCCATTCCCCTCAGAAATGTCCGGGAACTTGCAGGTGCTTTGATGGAAGAGTGGGGTAACATCTAACAGCAAGAACTGGCAAATCTGGTGTAGTCCATGAGGAGGAGATGCACTGCAGTACTTAATGCAGCTGGTGGCCACACTTGATACTGACTGTTACTTTTGATTTTTGATTTTGACCCCCTCTTTGTTCAGGGACACATTATTCCATTTCTGTTGGTCACATGTCTGTGGGGACTTGTTTAGTTTATGTCTCAGTTGTTGAATCTCGTTATGTTC